>NC_056729.1:1007827983-1007857983 GCF_019279795.1 Protopterus annectens
ACCCCTTTTGCCCTACTTTCCTGGGGTCTCTTTTTTTCCGTTTATAGCTCTAATGACAAAGAGGCACTTGGATTATTTTAGGGATTTGGAGCATTAAATAAAACTAAAGATTTAGAAATTTTACATCTGTCTGACCATAGAACTTGAATGAAGTGATTTCTTTTCAAAAGGGAGATGACTTCCAATATAATGAAGATGTGGTTTTATCTGTAGACTTTAATATTTTCTTATTCTTCAGAGAAGTCTTCATTATTAATTTTGGATGAGTAATTCCAGTAGGAATTGTCTGAAATCTGACTTCAGAATTTTATAAACTTGTGGCAAATAGTTTATTTTTTCATTGCATTATTGATATTTATTAACAATCCAATAATTTTGGTAAAAATTTCTTATGTATGTTAAATATCTTACTAGACACAAAAGCACTAGAGGAGGAAGGCAAACAATCCTTGCTGGTATAAAAACTTTTATTACCACAACGGCTGGAATAAATCGAATTCAATACACTCCAAGGCACCTCCAATACACTCCAAAGCACAAACGCTATGTCTCCACACCTGCGTTTTCGTTTCGGACACTTCTTCAGATGCACTACAAACCATTAAATTTACACCTGCCTTTTATACACATCCAATTCATAACAATTAACTAATTACAGCACTAATTTATAGTTAATTATCTAATATACTTAAACTAATCACTTTAAAAACAGGCTAAAAAAACTTTTATTTAAAACTCATGATTTTAAAAAACTAATAACAACTTGACTTTGCTAAAAACAAATCTAACCCACTTAAATTACAAAAGACCTTCACCAAATTCATCTATATGTATATTATACTCTACAAATTGTAAGTTTTAAAAAATCTGCCTATAAATATAACATTTTATTATTGCACATACTCCCTCTAATGTACAAAAAGGAATATTACACACATATAAGGAAAAATTGTTTGTTTATAACCAAACTGGATACTGACTTCCTATCTTTATTCAAACAACTAAGCATAAATAATTAATAAATTAAAAATTGTCACACTTCTATAAATTCATTTTCCTTCCCATCAAGAAGAAAGAATAATACTCATTAAACAAAAGTATCCTAAGAACAATAGTTAATATACTTAAAATAATATATTTACAATAAACATGGAAACAACTTTTAGATTTCAAAGACCATATTGCACTCATAATTTTGCAGCCCTCAATTTCAGCACAGGTAGTAAGGATACTATATTATTGAGACCTGGTTTATTATACGATTCCAGCTGTAACTGCCATAACAGTTCTTTATATTCGATCGTATCTTCCCAGATACGTTAAATATGTTAAATATCTTGTTCATCTGTGTTCACAAATTCTGTATTTGTAAAATTTACCAGTTCTCAGAATCTTGATTTGTATTTGTACCTTTAAATTTTCAGCAGTATATATCTGTGCCATTTAAGAACTGATGCCAATAAATAGATCTGAAGTAGTTAACTTCATTTGTTCATCAGCCTGTGGGTATCTGATCCATATCGGATCCGAGCCGGCAGCTTTAAACAGCTAAGATCTGAGCGTCAAGCTCCTCCCCCTTACCCATAATCCCCTGCCATCCCTCTCTGACCCCCAGATCTCGTTTGTCGCGGTTGAATCAGCAGCTTAGAATGAGTTCCAGGCATGGGAATTAATCACCTAGTGAGAAAAAAATCCTTATCTACCTTTTTTTTTTTTCTTGTAGCTAAATTGCTGTTGTGTGTTGCTCCCTAGTTAGAATTTTTAGTTCTAAAATTTGTTAACTTTAACTTTAGTGTAGTTTAATTTCCTTCCCTCCTCCCGTGTGTGTGAAGGCGTGTGTGTTGGGCCTTGTGTTTTTGTAGTCAGACTGTTTGAGGCCCCAAAAACCTTCTTCTCTAAATGCACCAAGTGTGGCCATTAGCTATCCCCAGCGGATGGCCACACTCTATCTGCCTTGGGGTTGACCACCTCTCCTCAGGCTGCACTATTTGTATAGCCTTCAACCCCAGGACCCTAAAGGACAGGAGGCAGAAGTTGATTCTGGAGGGACTTTTGCCCCCAGACTCTACTTCCTCCACCTCTCCCTCCGTGGCCCCTGCCACAGCAGTTTCTTCTTCAATCCCGACTCATCCTCCCACCTTAGGCCAGGAGGAGAGGGAAGCAAGGCGGCAGAGGAAAAGAGACATCACAAGCAGCAGGCAGAGTCTTCCTCCTCTGCTCCGCTGGCTAAACAAGCATCCTCTCCCAGGGCTTCTGGGCCTTCTCCTTCCCGGCTCAGTTCGCCTAGTTTCTCCCCAGAGCCGGAGGAGGAGACCCGGTCGCCTTCGAGGTCATCGAGGCGGCACTCCCGGCCCGCCTCGGTGGCCTCTTCTAGGTCCACCCGAAGCTTGTCCGATGCAGATATGGACCGGTTGATGCATAGGTTCCTTCAGGTCCAGCTGCAGATGTGAGTGCTCCTGCCTCCCCCCACCCTTCGGGGGGAGCTCTACCCCCTTTTTCGCCCTGATTGCTCGGAGCCTTTGGATCTGGGTTGCATAGAAGCCGGGGGAGGTTCGGCTCCGACCGCACCCTCGAGTTTGTCTGGTCCGGGCCTACCTTCCATCACCTGGCCCCAGGGACAGCCTGAGCCTACATCCCAGATGGTTCCCTTGGAGGAACAGGATGTGGTTGGTGAGGCCTCTTCAGACAGCCCCCCACCGAGGAGGTTCCTCACAAACGTAAGTGCAAGAGGAGGCACTTGGACTCACCTGAGTCCTTGACGGAGGACACAGACTTGGAGGAAGGGGAAGGTTCCCCAAAGTCACCCTCGGGGACGTCTCCTTCGGAGACCTCATGGAAATGCTTCGAATTAGAGGGGGGTGGTCAGCCCAAAAGCCTTCCTTGGATGAGTCTGTTCCTGGAGGCATTTGACGCAGGCCCATCTACCTCTTGGGTGTCCCCTCCCACCGATCCCCTGGTAGATCTGATTGCTATCAGGGCATGGAAGGAACCGGACACACTGGAGCCCATCCCTAAGAGACCAGATAGAATCCTCAGTCCCCCCCACTGATGGGATGGTTTGGAGCAAGGGTGCTCCAGTAGATGCCATGTTGATGGTAGCCGCCACCAAGAAGGAACTAGCCCAGGAGGGTTCTTCGGTCCACCCTCCCGACAAGGAGTCTCGGACGATGGACAGCCTGGGGAAGCGGATGTTCGCTTCAGCTACCTTGTCCGTAAGGTCGCTGAATTATATGGCACAAGTGATAAGACTCCAGCGGGATCTCATCAAGTAATACGCCGGGTCGTCTCCAGAGTCCCTGTCTGCCGAGGATAAGAAGGTATTCTCAACTCGAATGGCCACTCTTAAGTCCATTTCAAACACCTCTATGCGGCTCCTTTCCCATGCTACGGAAGGAGCCGCTAGAGCTAGCGGAGCGGGCATTGTCTTACGACATGCTTGGCTCCACCTTTGTGATTTTGCTGAACCTTTCAAGGTGTCCTTCGCAAATGCCCCATTTGACAGTTCTTCACTATTTGGCAAGACCGTCCGTGACACGCTGGTCCAGAGCGAGAAAGATGGGAAGACGTTGGAGTCGGCTTCTCTGCTCCCCAGAGGTCCTTCTCCAGGAACCAAAAGGGACAAAAGATGTGGTTCCGGAAGTCTCAACAGTCCCGTTTCGCTCCGGACCCCTCCTCCTTCAGAGGCAGAGGAGGACAGGGTGGACACCGGCCCAGAGGCAGAGGGGGACTGAAGAATTTTGGGTCGAGAGAACCCTTTTCTGATCGGCCCGCGCAGCAGCCCTGAAGGGTTACCCGACTATTCCACTCTGGAGGCAGTCGGCTGGCACTTCTCGAGGCACCTAGAAGTTTGGGAGTCAATTACAACAGATCGCTGGGTGCTTCAAATCATATCCAGAGGTTCCAAAATTCCCTTCCTGTATCCCCCTCCCAGACCCCAAAGCCTCCCCGATGTCCCACCCAATCAATGGGAGGCAGGAGCTGCAGAAATGAACCAGCTGCTAGAAAAAAAAGCGATCCAGCAGTCCCCCGAGACCAATCCAGATCGGGCTTTTACTCCAGGTTCTTTCTGGTGCCAAAAAAGACGGACTTCAGGCCAATCCTCGACCTGTCCTTTATAAACCTGTCAGTGGCCAAAGAGAAGTTCCGGATGGTCACCATTCAATCCATTCTCCCACTCTTACAGGAGAATGACTGGATGTGCTCGATAGACTTCAAGGATGTGTACTACCACATTTTGATGGACAGACTATCCAGAAGGTTTCTCCACTTCCGGCTAGGAGCCAGCCACTACCAGTTCAGGGCACTTCCCTTTGGTCTCACTACAGCCCCCAAAGTGTTCACCAAAATTTGGCAGTTGTAGCGGCCCATCTGAGACTCCAGGGAATACAGGTCTTCCCGTACCTGGACGACTGGCTCCTGACCACCCCCACCAGACATCTATGTTCAGCCAGAAATTACTTCCTTCACTTGGCCTCCTGGCTGGGAATCACAATCAACCTCAAGAAATCTTCCCTTCAACCAACCGAGATCTTAGACTTCATAGGAGCCAGGTTAGACACAAACCTATTGAAAGTCTTAACTCCGGACTGGCTTCGAACTCTGAAGCTCCACGTACTGGCCCTTCTACAGTCCTCCTCTCCTCCAGCGGAATTGGTTCTGAGGGCTCTAGGTTCCATGGCGGCAGCAAATCAATCCGCTACCTTTAGCGTGCTTGAACATGAGGATACTACAATGGATCTTGCAGGTTCAATGGTCCATCCTGCAACATCCTTTGAGTTCACCCATTTCCCTCAGCAGGGTTTGCAGGAAATCCCTGCTCTGGTGGATCCAGTCCCCGGACCTCCAGAAAGGGCGTCCCTTTTCTATGTCCCCACCTCTAGCCACGTTGACCACAGATGCTTCTCGCCTAGGGTGGGGGAGCACTGTATGGGCAGAACCGTCCAAGGCACGTGGACGCATTCAGAGACCTTGTTGCATATCGGTGTCCTAGAGATGAGAGCGGTGCTTTTGGCGTTGCAAGCACTCCAGGCCCTTCTTCCCTTAGGGACAGTTGCAATTCAGACAGACAACATGTCAGTGGTCTGGTATATCAACAAACAGGGGGGAACCAGATCCTACTCACTTTGTCAAGAGGCCATGAGAGTTTGGAAATGGGCGATCTCCAACAGCTTTCTCATAGCAACGCACATTTTGGTAGACAGGCTGAGTCGAACCATCCTCTTACCGTACGAGTGGTCTCGGAACCCCCGAATAGCTAAGCAAATCTTCCTCAAGTGGGGTCAACCTTGCTGCAATCTCTTAGAGTCTTCTTCGAACTCAAAGTGCAGCGACTACCTCGCTCTGATTTCCCCACCAGGGGAATCCCCCAGAGACTCTCTGGTGCATGTTTGGCCATCCAGTCTACTTTATGCTTATCCCCCTCTTTCCCTAATACCAAAAAGTCTTGTAGAAAGCCCGTTGGTTGGGGAGCAGAGTGATCCTCATAGCCCCATTCTGGCCTCATCAAACGTGGTTCCCATGCCTATGGTTTCATCTAGTGAATCCTCCATGGATTCTAGATCCCACCCCGGATCTGATCTCACCCACTAGGATTATCGACCCTGAATCTGGACAACCTCAAGCTCACAGCTTGGTTGATCCAGTTCCAGTACTAGCTAGGACTCCTGGTATCTCGTCCTCTGTTAAGGCTATTTTAGTAGCCGCTCATAAACCTTCTACGAGAAAGGTTTATAACAGCAAATGGAAACTCTCTACAATCTGGGCGGAGCATAGAAAATTGGATCCCTTTACAGCTCCGATAACAGCAGTGTTAGAATTTTTGTCAACTTTATTCGACCGAGGTGCTAGCTCTTCTATGGTCAGTCTAATTAGCCGCGATTTCCCATTATGTGGGAAGTGATCTCTGTCCCTTAGCCTCTTCCAAATTATGTAAGACTTTCTTAAAAGGCACTTTCCTCTTAAGGCCTCCGGTTAAAGACGCAATCCCTCCATGGGATTTAACCCTTGTTCTCCAGTCTGACGGCCCCTCCGTTTGAACCTGCAGCTTCGGTGGATCTAAAATATTTATCTTGCAAGACGGCCTTTCTCATTGCTATCACTTCGGCTAAAAGGGTTTCGGAGCTTCAAGCCCTTTGCGCCAAACCTTCATACTTGGTCTTCCATAAAGATAGTTTCCCTCAGGACCAATCCCTCCTTTCTACCCAAAGTTGCTTCTGAGCCCAATATCAATCAATCTATTCATTTACCAGTTTTCTTTCCAAATTATCAAAACAGGGGTGAATACAAACTACATTCTCTGGACGTACACAGGCAATTGAGATTCTACTTGCACAGGACCGCTGAACATAGGAAATCTGAGCAACTTTGTATCCTTTGCTAAATCCTCTTTGGGCAAATCAATATCAAGTTACATTGTCCATATGGATTTCCCAATGTATACTTGCATACTCGCAAACTCAGGAACCTCACATGGCCTTCCTGAAAACACTGGAGGGGATAAATGTATCTCCGAACACCATCATACTAGGTGACTTCAACTACCCTAATATAGACTGGGAACACTACTCAAGCCCAAACACTCTAGCCCAAAAGTTCCTGGAATTCATAAACTCAAATGCCATGGAACAACTAGTCACCATCCCCACAAGAGGAGAAAACATACTTGAGCTCATCATCACGAATATGGGAGCACAATGTTCAACGCCGGAAGTATACCCCTCACTGGTGAGATCAGATCACAAACTAATCTCGCTGGAGGTCCTCATCCCGCCCCCACCCGAAATGAAAAAGACCACAGTAAAGAACTTCTCGAAAGCCGACTTCACACTTCTAAAGACTAGTGTGGTCTCATTTAAGGCCCCTGAGCCGGCGGTAAACATTACTCAAACCGCTGAATCACTTACAAATGCCTTCTACCAGCACCTGCAGGGCTGCATGGATCAGGCAATCCCAAGCAAAACAAAGACTCTTTATACCAAAGGCAAGCGTCCAGTCTGGTGGACCCCAGCCATAAACAAACTCTACAACAAAAGGAGAAAGCTACTACAAGATAGAGCAAAATCCTTAAGGTAAGACACCTCTGATCACTAAGTAAAAAGCTAAGAGCTCTCATAAAATCATCCAAAGCTAATTTTGAGAAAAAAATAGCTAAGGACTCTAAAGACAACCATAAGGCATTCTTTAGCTATGTCAGAAACCTAGGAGGAAACTCCCAGATATGCTCAGAATTAGTTCAAAATGATGTGAAGATTACTGATCCTACAGACATTGCCAACATACTGGCTGACAGGTTCAGTGCAAACTTCTCCCCCCCTCCCCCCAAAAGGAGAGATATCTATACCAAATGATTGTAGCCCCCATAACACCCAGGTGGGAACTGCTCTCTCCAAGGCAAAGAACACAGCATCCATGGGACCTGATGGTGTCCCCGGCTGTGTGCTCCATGAACTCAATGAGGAATTAAACCCACAGTTAGGACAGCTGTTTAATCTTAGTCTCCCCTCCGGATACGTACCCAGGGAGTGGCGCACAGCGACTGTGGTCCCACTCCACAAAGGCGGTGCCTCCACCGACCCTGGAAATTACCATCCCATTAGCTTGACAAGCCTGATCTGCAAAGCCATGGAGAGGCTCATAATGGATCTCATAAATAAAGACATAGGGAATTTGCAGACTTTGGATCCAACCCAGTTTGGCTTTGTCAAAGGCAGATCATGCCTTTTAAACTTGGTTGACTTTTTTGAAACAGTCACCAAGGCCATTGATGAGGGAAAGGCAGTCCATACAGCCTACCTAGACCTGGCGAAGGCTTTCGATACAATACCCCACTCGGGTATCATTGAAAAACTCATCAACTTAAATGTAAACCCATACATTACAAGATGGGTTGCAAACTGGCTCAGTGACAGAACCCACAGGGTCAGAGTTGCTAGCGCCATGTCCGACTCAAAGCCTGTCACAAGTGGTGTCCCACAGGGCTCCGTCCTGGGCCCACTCTTGTTTGGCATCTTCTTTTCTGAAGTACAAGCAAACACAGGAGGGTTATGGCTGACAAAGTTTGCAGATGACTGCAAACTGGGCGCCGTAGTTGAAAACACATCCGACACAGATATCCTTCAAAAGGGTCTCACAGAAACGGATAACTGGTGCCAGAGCCATGGCCTAAAGTTAAATGCCAAGAAATGCATAGTCATACCCTTCGGGAAAAATAAGGTTACCCCTAGCTACCATATAGATGGCAATCCCCTGATCACAGAAGAAGTCATCAGGGACCTGGGAACCCAGGTTGACAGTAGCCTTTCATTCGACACTCATATTGCTAAAGTAGTTAGGAAGACCTTCTACATTGCCCACCTCATCATGAAGGGTTTCACATCTAGATCAAGGGAGGTCATAGTCTCCCTATACTCATCACTCATCAGACCAATGATAGAGTACAATGCCCCATTCGGAATGTATCTGACCCGACACTTGCAGCAGCTGGAGAGGCCACAAGTTCCTCACTAAAAGGATAAAGGGTCTCAAAAATCTGTCTTGTGCTGCCCGACTGAAAGAACTCCAGTTATATTCAGTTGCTTACCGCTTGCTCAGAGGTGACCTGTGCCTGACCTACAAGGCCATGTCAAACCCAGATTTGATGAACATGCTTCATCTCAAAAAATCCAGATCCCTCAGCCACAAGGGCGGGAGACTTAAACCTCGACACGGTTATTAATAGGACGTGCTGGAGGGATAGATTCATCACCCAAAGACTCCCTATGCTGTGGAACAAAATCCCGGTTTGTGAGGCAGAGCACCTCGCTGGCCTTGTTCAAGAGGAATCTTGACCAATGGATGGGAGATCGCAGATAGACCCCAGGGGTTACCTCAGTGTCATTGCTCAACAGAGGCACAGCAAAATAATGGGCATAGTTTCTCCAAACTAAAGGGGTGGCGTAAGCCACAAAACTATGGGCTAGGCTTATAAATGCCCTCTGGCAGATAGCCTAGTATGAACCTATGAGCCTAAGAGTTCTGGCCGGCCTGAACCTGAAGGAGTCCACGCTCATTCTACTTGATTGATTTCTACTTCTGCTGCCTTTTGCTCCAGAGTGTCCTTGGATGACATTTGTTCAGCAGCCACTTGGGCTTCATCCCATACTTGCATTAACCATTACAAGTTTGATATAATTTCCAGAGGGAGAGCATCCTTCGGCTCTGCAGTGCTCCGGAATATCCTTCCATGAGGACCTCCCAAGTTTGGGTAGCTGGGGACTCTGTCCCACAGGTTGATGAACAAATGAAGTTAACTACTTCAGATAAAGAAGTTATGTACTCACCATAACATTCCATCTGAGTAGGTAAACTTAATTTGTCAGCAACCAACCCCCCCTCCATCCCCCTAACCTATAGTGCATCCTAGAAAGATTCCTTGTCCTTTTTCTCCGGATAACACCAGGTTAGGATGTGCAGGTGATCCTTTGTTTTGTAATGTTCTGTGTTACTATAGCAAACACAATCTGAGGTCAGAGAGGGATGGCAGGGGATTATGGGTAAGGGGAGGAGCTTGGAGCTCTGATCTTAGCTGTTTAAAGCTCCCGGCTCGGATCAGATATGGATCAGATACGCACAGGTTGCTGACAAATGAAGTTTACTTACTCAGATGGAACGTTATGGTGAGTGTATATGCAATTGGAAACCTAGAAAATATTAAGTGGCTAGAATGTGAACTGTTGGAAAGAAGAAATGTTTAAAATAGGGAATTTGAGAAGTGGGTGTGATTCCATTTATGCAAAAATCTTTTAATAACCAGATAAAACTATTTGGGACTAATAAACGGATAACACTATTGTTTGACTGGTCGTGACATATATTTTTTTTTACTGATATTTCTAGAGATATTTCTTTCCATTTTGAATCATAAGGTGAATTTATCCACAACTTAACTTACAACTGTTGTAGTATACAATTGAATATAGTACCCAGCCCAATATATCTAATGCATTGTTTATAAAACCCAAACTGAGTAATGCACAGTAAAATAAATGAAATAAATATCATAACATCTGCACACTGCTCAATATATTAAAATCAAACTGTGTAGCGGATATTCATACATCAACTAAAATTCATCTGTCATACACTTTCATTTTTAAAACATTAAAAATAGAAACATTAAGACCAGGGGGTACTGAGGCATTCAGATAAATCTCCCATGATGTTTCTATTTCTAGTGAAATCTGTCTTATAAAATGCAATTAAAATCACCAGCCATTATTACTTCACCTTTTATGTAATAGGCTATAGTGTCCAAGTAATATTTTGTATTTTTAGTTCCAACCCTTGGAATCCAGTAAGAGTTCATTCTGTTCCACTCAGTTACAACAATGCTTAACATTCCATTTTTATCAACGTAAGGGTCTTACTTTAGGCATTACTGATGAGTTCTTCCATAAAATGAGGGTGCCTTTTCTTCTAGCTGGAAAGCCAGAACCTACTTAAAACCAAATCATTTTTACAAATAATTGTTTTTACAAATTATTTTTACATCTGTATTAAGTAATTGTATTTCCTGTAGAAATACTATTTGAGCTTTATGTAACTGCAAGTATTTGAACAGACTTCCCCTATTTACTGTCTTATTCAGTCCATCAATATTAATAGATGTGCGTTTAAAATCAGACATTTATAAGAGAGAAAAACACATGTATAATGAAGTCGCATTTATGTACAGAACTTAACAATATGAATTTCTCAGCTATGGACAAAACTCAAGAACAAAATAACCCAAAAACATTCTACCATGGAATAATGTAGTCCTAGTTTATCGAAAAAGGGCTAATGAGCTACTTCTCAAACTTTCCATTACACTAACACTTGTCTCATGCTTCTGATTCATATTGATGTTTATTTTTATTTGACCTTTGTTTACTGGGAAAGTCCAACTGGCCCATAAAGAACCCAATTTCAGTGGAAGTGTGGGGAGAAAAGCTCCATAAGACATAAAATAACAGACCTTGTTTAGTGTAGTAGTGTAGACATACAGTGGATATAAAAAGTGTACACACACCTGTTAAAATGCCAGTTTTTTATGATCTAAAAATGAGACCACAATAAATTTATTTCAAAACTTTTCCCACCTTTAGTGTGACCTTTAACCTGTACAATTCAATTGAAAAACAAAAATCTGTTGGGGGGGGGGGGGGGATATAAAAAATAAAAACATACAATAAGCTGGTTGCGTAAGTATGCACACCCTTCAGCTAATACTTTTGTTGAAGCACCTTTTGATTTAATTACAGTATTCAGTCTTTGGCAGAAGTCTTGTCAGCATGGCACATCTTGACTTGGCAATATTTGCCCACGCTTCCTTGCAAAAACGCTCCAAGTCTGTCAGATCGCAAGGGCATATCTGGTGCACAGCCATCTTCAGGTCACCCCACAGATTTTCTGTTGGATTTGGGTCTGGGCTGTGGCTTCTGGTGAAGCCGTTCTTTTGTTGATTTTGGATGTATGCTTGGGGTCTTTGTCATGTTGAAAGGTGAAATTCCTCTTCCATCTTTCTAGCAGACACCTGAAGGTTTTTGGCCAAACGCGACTGGTATTTGGAACTGTTCATAATTCCCTCCTCCTTGACTAAAGCCCCAGTTCCAGCTGAAGAAAAGCAACCCCAAAGCATGATGCTGCCACCACCATGCTACACTGTGGGGATGGTGTTCTTTTGGTGATGCCAAGTATTTGTTTTTATACCACACGTACCTTTAATTGTGGCCAAAATTCAACCTTAGTGCTATCACACCATAATACGTTTCCCCACATGCTTTTGAGAGACTTGATGTATTGTTTTGCAAATTTTAGCCAGGCCTGGATGTTTTTCAGTGTAAGAAAAGGCTTCAGTCTTGCAACCCTATCCCATAGTCTAGACATATGGAGAATATGGGAGATTGTTGTCACATGTTCACAACCAGTACTTGCCAGAAATTCCTGCAGCTCCTTCAGTGTTGCTGTAGGTCTCTTGTTAGCCTCCCTGACCAGTTTTCGTCTTGACTTTTCATCAATTTTGGAGGGATGTCCAGTTCTTTGTAACGTCAATGTTGTCCCATATTTTCTCCACTTTTTGATGACTGTGTTCACTGTGTTGCATGGTATATCGAATGCTGTGGAAATTTTTTAGTACCCTTCTGACTGATTCCTTTCAACAATGAGATCCCTTTGCTTTGTAAGCTCTCTGCTAACCATGGTTTTTGCTGTAGCAGGCAACTGAGTAAATGTCAGGAGAATCCTACTAGGACAGCTGAACTTTATTTCCGGTTAGTCAGAGTCTCTAATTGATGGCAGGTGTGTACCTAAGAAGACTGAATGCTGTAATTAAATCAGAAGGTGCTTCAAAGTATTAGTTTAAGGGTGTGCACCCTTATGCAACCAATGTATTGTAACATTTTTTTTTTTTTTTTTTTGTTTTTCAATTGAATTGTACAGGTTATCGGTCACATTAAAGGTGAGAAGTTTTGAAATTATTTATTGTGGTCTCATTTTTTTTATATCTCAAAAACCTGGCATTTTAACAGGGGTGTGTACACTTATTTTTATAGCCACTGTATGCTTTCACTTCATAGGTTCATAGGTGTGTACTAGGATAATGGCCCTGGGGCCTTGATAAGCCTAGCCATAGGATTACCCTTAAGTATTCAACAAAACAGTAGCACACGTGTTGGACAATGGTAATAAGCATGCGTTTCATTTTTAGTATGCATCTTAATGTCTATCGTTGAGATGGTATGAATAAGAAAAGTTGACCAGGTGTTCAGAATATTTATTGTAAGTTGACCAAACTGATTAACTTTAGTCATCTTTCCCTGTACATTACATTATCTCCCCAGTGTACTATAGGGAGGAAGTCTGTTTTCATATCTATTAATTAATAGGTCAGATTTTGTACCCGTTTTATTTAGTGCGTGTAAAGTTCATATGATCATAAGTTAGTAGCAGGCTAACTGTCGTGGACCATTCCAAGCCCAGCCAATTACCTCGTTCATTTAAGGTGAAAACCTTAATCACTATGCCAGCCTCCCACCCTTGTTGACCTATTTATATTCTTTATATACGTAGTTGCTTATGATCTTTCTATTTCTGTTTGTATGCTATGTCTTGTACTATTGCTGTATTCCTAGGTTTTATATTTCAGCTGTAATCCTAGTGTTGAGTACCATATAATAAAACATTTATATTTTCACCTTGTATGTTTGATATCTCTAATCTAATACTACTGTTAGAATTGGTCCTATTTTTTTCCTTAAATGTTATATCTAATAGTAGTAACTGAGCAAACATTTGAATAATCTTAAGATTCAAACTTTCCATAATTGTTCTGAGATATTAAATTCTTTTATCAGTAAAAAGAGAACAGTGAAACACAATCCTAAATCTTTTATAAGTGTCATTCTGTAGGCTAGTATATAAACTATCTTTTTTGGTATATGGCAAGCATTCAGAACTGTTTAATAACAGACAGTGGTTTAGAATGCAAGTCACTGTCTTTATTTCCATTTTGATGACCGGGGAGGTCTACTGAGCTCAGGGAGCCTGTTTTCAGTGGAGGCCTGGGGAGAAAAGCTCCACAGTACATAGTATAGTTTAAATATACAGCAGAGTATAGTAAAAAGTTACAAAATACAAATACATTTCAAGTTAGAGACCTACATTGTACAGTGGTTATATAGCATATAAATCTTGAGGATGTCAGTAATGTGCTCATTTCAGAGAGAGAGAGAGAGAAAATATTTACAATATACATTGATAGCAGTATCGTTGGATTAGCAAACTGTCTTGCGTATTTTTTAATTTGTATTCATAGAGTTCTTAGCATATGTTTTAAAATATTATGATTTATTTTTAGACAAGAAGTAAGCTGGACAGTTCTTAGAATTATCAGAACTCCCGCAGCTTCACTGAAGTGCTTGTGACTGTAAACTGCTCCAAGCTGCTATGGCTTGCAAATGAACAGTGTGAACTAAATTCACACACAGACTCCTGAGTAAATCCAAGCCACCTCCACACCACGCACCAATCCCGGAAACCCCTCCAAACCAGAAAAACAATAAAAGCCACTTCAAAAGT
This sequence comes from Protopterus annectens, assembly GCF_019279795.1. Classification (NCBI taxonomy): domain Eukaryota; kingdom Metazoa; phylum Chordata; order Ceratodontiformes; family Protopteridae; genus Protopterus; species Protopterus annectens. Next base: position 1,007,842,078 of record NC_056729.1, read on the forward strand.
ATCCCAGACACCAAAAAGCCACTGCATTCAAAGAAACAACATTCAGCAACTCGGCAAGTACTATCCACATATGCCTAATACAAAGCAGATAGTCATCTTCCAAAGGATCTGCAGAATACAAACTTGCATCGGAGGAATGACAGTCATGTGTGGACCAGGTTCAACCTGCAAAAGTGTAAATGCCACTCCAGTCACCTGTCATCACCCCAATAGCAACGTCCATACATGAAAGAAACTACATTTTCTGTACCTTGCTTACAACACGGAACTTTCCTGGGTGCTTCCACACATCAAGTACACCATCAGTAGCAAGCATGCAGAACCATTCAGCAACCAACAATGGTTCAGAATGCAATCCACTGTCTTTTGCCCGAAATCCATTTTGTATTTATTGACATCCCAGCACATGACTCAAAACGTTATGAAAATTTATTTTTAGACTGAATGAAGCAGTGCAGACAGCTCTGAGAATTCTCAGTACTCCCACTTCACCACAAAAAAGCCCTCAACTCCAACCAGACTGCTTCAGGCTGGTCCTAACAGCAAGGTCCTGCTACCATTCACACAGACATTCATGAGTGCATTCAAGCCACCTCTACATTTTGGCTAAAATGCTAAATGCTGCACCACTGCACCTCCATGGATGTTTGACAGGAAAAAGCAGTTAAGAGCTTCAAACCTACTTTTTTGTAGTAAATCCTTCAGCAGATGTTTTTTTTAGTAAAAATCCTGTCTGACGTTAAAATGAAGCAGAGCTAAACAGTGCTGTTGATTACTCACCATCTTGGCCATGCCCCCATTATAAGATTTTCTTGACTTGTCAGGGATGATGGCCATCTGCATACTTAAGACAACAAAAGACTGTGGCTGTTGACAGGCTCAGAATGCAGTTCTAGCTGGTGGTCCAAGAAACAAACATTTAATATGGTGATTGTTACAGATCTTTACACTTGCATACATCAAGGCAGTATACCCAGCCTCCACCCAAGTAAGAGAAACAAATGTAGCAAGTATCCTATTACAACCAAAGAATTCTGATTTATTAAAGTGAGAACCTAACATTGCAAGAACTACTCCCTCATCTTATTCTTCAGAGATGACAGATTTTTTGCAAGTCCATAACCCATGAGCTTGTTTTATTAGTACACAGAAAGGGGGAAGTTATCTGCTCCACAGGGAATGTCTTTGCAGATTTGTAAACTGTACACTTATATCAAACATTTAAACAAAGAGATTTATTTCAGTTCAAACTAAAATGCAGAAGTATTGGCAATTCTCTTGTATTATAGTGCGTTCTAAACCTAATGAATTCCCTTCTTATAGTTCTTACAGACTGACAAACTTGGTACTACTAGATTCATTTAAGTTAGCCTGTGTGCAACAGTCGTCCCTATTTAGGATATTTATTTGAAGATTGATCTGTAGCAGTAAAATCCGGTCAGCATATGGTGTATAGATTGTTATAAGTAGACGTGGGAAGGTAGGTTTCTTATTTTCTGATATGTTTCCTGCTCTTCCTTTAGAACATCTAACACAAAGTATTAGCAGCCATGCCAATTTTGGAGAATTGTACTTTATTCAAAATATGGAAAAAATCCGTATTGGTGGATAATATTCTCATCTTTGACAAATGCCTGTTAATAGATGATAATGTCCTTTTAATGTACTATTTTCACAATTTTGCTCATAGGTTTATAGGTTAGTACTAGGCTAGCTGACCTTATGGACCATTTTAAGCTTAATTTATCTCGTGTGAGAATCAAACCGTGCACTTTGTGTCTGTAAGGTAGGCACTTTAACCATTATGGTAACTTTTCACCCCTGTCAGTATTTTTTCAGTGTCCAAGTCATCAACACTTTGCTTTTGAACTGTTAATGAATTGGGGACCACATTCACTGTGCAAAGTGAGATAGTCCTGCATTTGTTTTATCTTGTTATGGGATTCTAAAAAAATCTGATCTTGAAGCCATTTTTACCCTTTTAGAAATGGATATGTACTACTAGACATTTACAGAACTCCCTTTATCAGAGTAAAAAAATAGATTGGGCAAATGGGCACCAAACGATACTAGAATGTTACTGACGTGATGTCTGTACACTAAAACAGTAGATGTAAACATCAACTAACCTTAGAGTAGTACAGGTCTCAATTACGTAGTTCATAGAACAGTTGACAAACATGTTATCAGTAGCCCAGTCTTTTTTGAAGTACGCTTAATACTGGTCCTTGGCATTGTTTGCATTTCTGTGCTTTCTGGTAAAGCAGCAAATGTCAGTCCAACAGCTAACTGATTCAGCTTCATCCCATTTTGTGGCAATATTTTCATATATTGTCTGCTTGTATAGGTTCATAGGTTCATACTAGGCTATCTGCCCTATGGCATTTATAAGCCTAGCCAGAGTATGTTTGGCTTTCGCCACCCATTTTAAATTGAATTTGCTATGCCCTTTTTCGAGGTTAGTATACTGTGCCTCTGTTTAGCAGTGACACAGAAGTGATACCCGGGGTAAACCTACGATCTCCCATCCACTCATCAAGATTCCTCTTGAAGAGAGTCAATGAGGGACTCTGCCTAACTGGACTGGGATTTTATTCCAGAGTGAAGGGAGCCTCTGGGTTATGAATCTATCCCTCCAGCATGTCCTATTTCAGTGCTGAGGTTCAAGTCTCTCGAGCGTGTAGCTCGATGGGATTTGGGTTTTTTGAGGTGCAGCATGTCCCTTAATTCCGGGTTGGACATGGCTTCATACGTCAGGCACAGGTCGCCTCTGAGCAGGCGGTATGCCACTGAGTAGAGCTGGAGTTTCTTTAACCGGGCAGCATATGGCATATGTTTGAGCCCTTTGATCCTCTTGGTGAGGTACTTTTGGGGTCTTTCCAGTTGCTGCAGGTGTTTGGTAAGGTACATCCCAAAAGGGGCATTGTACTCTATTATGGGCCTGATTAGGGATGAGTAAAGAGGCACGATGACCTCCCCTAATCTAGATATGAATCCCTTCATGATTAGGTGGGCTATATAAAATGTTTTTCTAACCACTTTGGCCACGTGGTTGTCAAATGAGAGATTGCTATCAACTTGGGTCCCCAGGTCCCTAATTACTTCTGTACTTAATGGATTACCACCTATGTGGTAATTTGTGGGCACTTTGTTTTTGCCAAAGGGGATGACTATACACTTTTTGGCGTCTAGCTTGAGGCCATGGCACCAGTTGTCTGTTTCTGTGAGGCCCTTTTGGAGGATGCTTGTGTCGGCTGGAGAATCGATTATGGCTCCCAGTTTGCAGTCATCTGCGAATTTGGTCAGCCACAGTTCTTCTGTGTTGGCCTGTACCTCCGAGAAATATATACCGAATGAGAGGTCCCAGGACTGAGCCTTGTGGGACGCGACTTGTAACTGGTTTGGAGTCTGACATGGCTCCAGCAATTCTAATCATGTGGGTTCTGTCCTTGAGCCAGTTTGCAACCCATCTAATGACATAGGGGTTTATATTTAAGCTGGTGAGCTTATCTTATAATGCCCGAGTGGGGTATTGTATCGAAGGCTTTTGTGAGGTCCAGGTAGGCTGTGTGGCCCACCTTCCCTTCATCAATGGCCTTGGTGACTGTTTCAAAGAAGTCGACCAGGTTTAAGAGGCAGGATCTGCCCTTAACAAAGCCGAACTGGGTAGGATGCAGTGTCTGTAGGTCCCCAATATCTTTATTTATGAGGTCCATGATGATCCTTTCCATAGCTTTGCCGACCAAGCTAGTCAGGCTTATGGGGCGATAGTTTCCATGGTCCGTTGAGGCACCACCTTTGTGGAGAGGGACCACTGTTGCTGTATGCCACTCTTGGGGTACATATCCTGTAGTAAGGCTGAGATTGAACAGTAGTTTTATGTTTGGGTATAGCTCTTCTTGGAGTTCATGTAGGACGCAGCCCAGGACACCGTCTGGTCCCATTGATGCTGTGTTTTTTGCTTTAGAGAGGGCGGCTCTTACCTGAGCATCTGAGATGTCAGGGGGGGCAGCACTCTGCTGGGATAGATATTTGCCCTTTTGGTGGGGGGGGGGGTTTGCGCTGAGCCTGTCTGCTAGGATGTTGGCAATGTCTGTGGGTTCGGTGTATTTTTTGTCATTTTGGACTAATTCTGAGCATATCTGGGAATTCCCACCCAGGTTAATAACAACTAAAGAAAAGCCTTGTGATTATCCTTAGTGTCCTGTGCAATTTTTCTCTGGCCTTAGACGATTTTATGAGTGCCCTTAGTTTTTTGCTAATACTGATCAGAGATTCCTTCCCTTTTTGGGATTTTGCTCTATCATGTAGTAGCTTCCTCCTTCTATTGTATAGTTTGTTTATGGCTGGGGTCCACCAGACAGGACGTCTGCCTTTGGAGGATTGGGTCTTGGTTTTATTTGGGATTGCATGATCCATGCATTCCTGAAGGTGTTCATAGAATGCATTTATAAAGGATTCTGCGGTCTGGGCCATATTTTCCACAGGCCTGGGGGCTTTGAAGGATTCCACCTCGGTTTTAAGGAGTGTGAAATTTGCTTTATAGAAGTTTTTCACTGTGGTTTTCTGGGTAGGCGGTGGGGTCGGGATGTGAATATCCAGTGAGATCAGTTTGGTCTGATCTTACCAGTGAGGGATACACTTCTGGTCTGGAGCATAGAGTCCCCATGTTGGTGATGATCAGGTCCAGTATGTTTTCCCCTCTTGTGGGAGTGGTAACAAGTTGTTCCATAGCATTTGAGTTTATGAATTCTAGGAACATTTGGGCTAGGGTGTTGGAGCTAGAGTAATGCTCCCAGTCTATGTTTGGGTAGTTGAAGTCGCCCAATATAATGATGTTTGGAGAGACTTTCATATTTTCCAGTGTTCTCAGGAAGGCTGAGTGGGGTTCCTGAGTTTGGGAGGGTGGTCTGTAGCAGGCTATAAATTGGAAGGCAGTTTTACCCACTGTTAGTTGCACATGGATAGTCTCTGATGCTTTGTGCTTTGCCACCAACCTGGAGGTGTGGGTATCTTTGAATATCGATACTCCCCCTCCTTTTGTGCTTCGGTCCAAGTTTTGGGGCCGAAAAGCATGGTATGAGGTATAACCTGGTAGTGCTGGGGTGCTCTCGGGAGCCCTGAACCAGGTTTCTGTTACTGCACAGATATCATGTTCCCCATGCTAAGGAGAGTTTCGAGTGCATGCATCTTGAGGTTTAGACTTCTGGCGTTGAGTAGCATTACTCTTAGTTTCTTATCCCTTGTGATACCTGTGGAGGTGGGTTTGTCTTTTGAGCCTTGCCTAAAAAAGGCACTATGGGGGGTAGCAAGAGCCTTTGCCAATATCCGAAAGCCCAGGGGTGACAGGTGCAAGTACCGCTTGATCTTAAGTAGCTGTTAATTTCAGTTATAGTAATTTTGTAAAATGGAATCCCTGGTAGTAGAGCTATTTTACTGAAGAGAATGAAGTATTTAAGGTTTGCTTACTGGAGGATGGCTAGGTTTATGACCAGGTTAAAGAGAAACATTGGTCTGACTTTGCCACTTCCTGTCTTATTTTAGAGATGACCATGCTTACACTGAACAGATTTGCATATCTGCCTCTTGCTAATATGAAACTTGTAGCAATTTGAAAAAGTACCGCTTGATCTTAAGTAGCTGTTAATTTCAGAGTATTATCTGGCATTAACTGAACAATGCAGCTAATTTTTATTTATTTTTTTTCTCTTTTCATAGGGGCATAGCAAATCCATTCATTGCCTGACTGTGCACAAAGATGGCAGCACGCCGTACATCTACAGTGGTAGTCATGATGGGCATATTAATATCCTTTTTATATTCCCTAATGAATACTCCAGCTTTGGAGTATTTTAGTACTGCACAGTGGACCACAGTGTGAATGATAGTTTCATATCCTACAGCTTGTACAAGTGCTCTAATTGCTGCATTTCAGATTCTGCGGGATCATTGCTTAGTTTTGGAATCACTAAGTTTCAAAAGAGATTTCCTTTATAACTTAATATTACATATTCTAGTCCATGCATTTTATTTTGTATATTAACTTTACTTTGTGTGTTCACTATAAACTGCACACTTACTGGCTCTAAGAGCTTTAGGGATGTTTTCCTAGTAACCTTCTATAAACCTGTGAATATTTGCGGCCTCTGTTTTCTTAATCTAGGACCCCACCTTGAGCCTGTGGAGAGCAACATGCTAAATTGACTGCACACAAAACACTGCATTACTGTGGGGTTGTGTTTATGCAGGGTCCCTAGAGCTTTCACCTGCTCCTAACCCTCCTAGGATAACTGGATTTTGTTTATCTGTTGCATGAGTAGGTATAAGACCTGTATGCTGTCTTACTTCATAATAGTACTACTTTCCATCAGCCTCCTCCTAATAATGCTTTAAGGGTAACAAGGGATCCTTCACTCCCTTCCCACCTACCTGTATAAACAATAATCTCTTCCCTTTCTGTTGTAGTCCTAGGTGGAATATCTGTGAAACCCACCACTACTATATTCTTCTCTGGAAGCATTAAGGATTTCCTTTCCCTTTTGTCAGTCCCCCGTCTCAGACATCTGAGCTGAGTAGCTCCAGTTGCAGAGATGGTCAGAGAACAGTTTACTCTGGTTTAGACACATGCAGAAAAGCAGTCTTTGCAGTCTGGCAAAGAAGTCTTGGACTAGACTGGAAGAAGTTGAGGGGAACTGAAGGCAATCCAGTAAAGAGAAAGATGGAGTGTTTGTGAGAGGAGACCTGTGACAGGTTGGAGAGTGGCACTGGATTGAGGGTGATGGTGACAGTTGATACAACACTCTGATTCCATGTAGAATGCTGAAAACCGAGGTAATCCAGAAGGTTTGAGTTTAGTCTGGTATCCCACCTGTGACCCAGAGGGTGACAGGACTAAAAAAAACAGAGCAAAGGATTTGTCCAGATGATAAAATCACTAGCTAACAGATCTCAGACTCTTTGGGAGGAATTAAAGGCTCCTCATGGGTTCATAAGATACTAGGCTATTGGCCTGGAGGCAGTTATAAACCTAGCCAAGAATTTCAACCATGTTCCAACAGTCAGCACCTGTTTTCCCTGTTCAAGTCCACAGGTGGGATCCCAGGGGTATCCAGGCTCCTCTTAGATGGCTAGTGATGTACTCTGCTTGACATGGAGAGGGACTATATTCCACAGATAGGGGAGTCGTCTGGACACAAATCTATCCCGCCAGCAAGTTCTATTAATGTCACAGACTAGGCTGAGGCCTTGCATGCGGGTTGTACTAGTTGAGTTTGACTTGTGGATGTGCAGCAACTCCAAAGCTGGGTCTGAAATGGCCTTGTATGCCAGACACAGGTCACATCTGAGCAGTCTGTACGAGACTGAGTAGATGGACAGAGCTTTTAGCTTGTCTGTATAGAATAGGTGTTTGAGACCTTGGATTTTCCTGGTCGGGAACCTCTGTGGTCTCCAACTACTGCATGTGCTTGGCAAGGTACATGCGGAAGGGGGCGTTGTATTTGATAATGGGTCTGATGAGGGAGGAGTACAGGGATGTTATGACCTCCTTGTTCCTGGATGAAATACCCTTGCTTATGGGTTAGGCCATTTAGAAAGCCTTCCGTACAATGGAGGAAACATAGTGTTCAAAAGCCAGGTTGCTTTCAACCTGGGTGCCCAGGTCCCTCAACTGATTGCATGCTTAGTACATTGTTAATGTGATAATGTGCCTCGTTGAAGTTTCAAGTAGTTTATTCAGCTAAGTGGGTAAGTGGATGAGTATTCTTAAACTTTGCATTCAACAAGTCAATTATTAATATGTAAGGTGCCAGACAATCAGAATTTTTTTGCCGATTAAAAACCCTATAGCTGACCTGGTTGTGGCAACAGCCAAAGGTTCTAAGTCTTTTACCTCTTCTAACCCTGTCTCTGATGAAAAAGACAGTGTTGCCTTGGACAGGTATGAGAAGGTATGTCTCGTCCTCATTAATTTTCAAAGCAATTAAGTGCCAGAATCGCATCAAACTTTTTGCTTGTGTATTAAGATACAACTAAGAGCACTACAGATGCGATGTTTGCTCAGAGTTTTGATGGAGAAGTACAGAGAAGGTCAGAAGGAGTTGCATTGTGTCTTTGTGGATTTAGAGAAAGCATATGACAGGGTGCCTAGAGAGGAGTTGTGGTATTGTATGAGGAAGTTGGGAGTGTCAGAGAAGTAAGAGTGGTACAGGATATGCACGAGGGTAGTGTGACAGCGGTGAGGTCTGCGTTAGGAGTGACAGATGCGTTTAAGGTGGAGGTGGGATTACATCAAGTTTCAGCTCTGAGCCCTTTCTTATTTGCAATGATGATGGACAGGTTGGCAGACGAGATCAGACAGGAGTCCCCGTGGACTGTGATTGCAGATGACATTCTGATCTGTAGTGAGAGTAGGGAACAGGTGGAGTAGACCCTGGAGAGGTGGAGATATGCTCTAGAGAGAAGGGGAATGAAGGTCAGCAGGACTAAGACAGAATATGTGTGTGAATGACAGGGAGGATAGAGGAATGGTGAGGGTGCAGGGAATAGAGGTGGCAAAGGTGAATGAGTTTAAGTACTTGGGATCAACAGTTCAGAGTAATGAGTGTGGAAGAGAGGTGAAGAAGAGAGTACAGGCAGGATGGAGTGGGTGGATAAGAGTGTCAGGAGTGATTTGTGACAGACTAGTACCAGTAAGAGTGAAAGTGAAGGTCTACAAGAGGGTAGTGAGACCAGCTATGTTATATGGGTTGGAGACAGTGGCATTGACAAAAAGGCAGGAGTCAGAGCTTGATGTGGCAGAGTTGAAGATGTTAAGATTTGCACTGGGCATGACGAGGATGGACAGGATTAGGAATAAGTATATTAGAGGGTCAGCCCAGGTTGGAAGGTTTGGCGACAAAGCCAGAGAGGCAAGATTACGTTGGTTTGGATATGTGCTGAGGAGGGGTGCAGAGTATATTGGGGAAAAAGTTGCTAAGGATGAAGCTGCCAGGTAACCTGAAAAGAGGAAGGCCTACAATAAGGTTTATGGATGTGGTGAGAGAGGACATGCAGGTGGTTGGTGTGACGGAGCAAGATGCAGAAGACCGGAAGAAATGGAAACAGTTGATCTGCTGTGGCGAACCCTAACTGGAGCAGCTGAAAGAATATTAAGCTTATAACTAACCTTCCCAATTCTGATCTTAAAACCAGTTTTACTAATTTCCCAGGTGACCAAACATGCAGTAAAATGTGTTTATGATGCAGTGGATGCTGTATCAAGAGCTGCAACCTCAGGGATTTTGATGCTCGAATGTCTGCTTGAGTCAGTCACCAAAATTTTCCTGAAGATGTTGAGGCCCAGACTTTAAATGCCTCTTTGGAAGATTTACTTTTTGGAAGCTCCTCAGCTGAGGTGCATAATAAATTAAAGGGAAATTTTAATGCATGGAATAAATTTTCTTTCCCTGGCCCCTAGGTATCAAAGAAGTTGTCCCTCATTATCCGGATTGGTCCAACTGAGCCAAAGGCCCATTTTCGGTGGAGACCCAAGGAGAAAAGCTCCAATTACAAGTGATTGGGTGGGCCACGTAGAAGGATTTTCTAACCACTTTGGCAATGTGAGTATCAAAGGTGAGATTACTATCTACTTGGGTCCCCAGATTCCTTATTACATCTTCCGTATTTACGGGACTACCACCTATGTGGTAGTCTGTGGGTACGTTGTTTTTTCCAAAGGGGATGACTGCACTTTTTGGCATTTAGCTTGAGGCCATGATTCTGACACCAGGTATCTGTCTCAGTGAGACTCTTTTGGAGGATGTCTGTCAGCCAGAGAGTCAATTATAGCCCCTAGTTTGCAGTAGTCTGTGAACTTGGTCAGCCATATTCCTCCTGTACTTGCCTGTACCTCTGAAGTGTATGCCGAACAGGAGGGGTCCTAGGACTGAACCATGGGGAATGCCACTTGTAACAGGTTTAGAGTTGGACCTAGCTCCCGCAACTCTCACCATGTGGGCTCTGTCTGTGAGCCAGTTGGCAACCCATCTTGTGATGTAGGGGTTTATGTTCAGGTTGGTGAGCTTGTCTATAATACCAGAATGGGGAATGGTGTCAGAGGCTTTAGCGAGGTCTAGGTAGGCTGTGTACCAACTTTCTCTCGATTATAGCTTTGGTAACTGTCTCCAAGAAGTCTACCAGGTTTAGGAGGCATGATCTGCCCTTAACAAAGCCAAACTGGGTAGGATCCGGTGTTTGGATGTTCCCAATGTCCGAGTTCCATGATGATGCGCTCCATAGCCTTGCAGACCAAGCTAGTCAGGCTTATAGGGTGATGGTTCCCGGGGTCTGGATGATTTTTATGAGGGATCGTAGTTTCTTGATACTGATCAGGGATGTCTTCCCTTCTTGGGATTTTACTCTTCTGTAGTAGTTTCCTTCTATTGTATAGCTTGTTTATGGCAGGAGTCCACCAGACTGGCTTCCTTTTCTTGGAGGAGAGAGTCTTGGTTTTGCTTGGGATGGCATGATCCATGCATTCTACGGGCAGCTACAAGAATTCATTAGTAAAGGATTTTGCAGCTTGGACAGTGTTATCCTTCAGCATGGGGGCTTTGAAACTTTCCACCTCGGTCTTAAGTAACGTGAAGTTTGCTTTTGAAAAGTGTTTCACAGTGGCTTTCTTGTCTGGGGGGTGGAATATGGATATCCAAAGTGATTTGTTTATGGTCAGATCTAACCAGCGAGGGGTTGACCTCTGGTGTGGAACACTGGTCACCCATGTTGATGACTAGGTCCAATATGTTGTCGCATCTAGTGGGAGTGTTGACAAGTTGAACCAGGGCATTAGTTTATAAATTCTAGGAAAAGTTGGTCAAGGGAGTTAGTACTTGAGTAGTTCTCCCAGTTGTTTGGGTAATTGAAATCACCCAATATTAGGGTGTTTGGTAGGACCTTTGTTTCCCAGTGTTTCCAGAATAGCGGAATGGGGGTCCTGGGACAAGGTGGGTGATCTGTATAGAGCTACAATTTGAATTGAAGTGTTGCCCATTGTTAGTTGCACGTGGATGATCTCTGAAGCATCGTGCTGTGCCACTAACCTGGAGTTGTGGGTATCCTTGATGAATGTGGATACGCCCCCACCTTTTGTATTTCAGTTTGGGTTCTGTGGCCGAAAATTATGGTATGAGTTGTAGCCAGGTAGTGCTGGGGTGCTCTCTGGAGCCTTAAACCAGGATGTTCTTCATCTCACATTGCTGCACTCATAACCTGTGGGTAGTCCGCTGTCCTCGGTCGGCCCGGATACCGAAGTGTTAGGCTGGCGTCTGTCATGGGCGCTTAGATCTGACGTCAGTGCGTCATGGTATTAAAGCGCATGACCGACGTCATATCCTCAGTCTTTTTTGCCGCATGGTCCGAAGCTGAAGCTGCGTTTGCAAGTGCCGTTCGGCGTTCTGAAATTTTCGTATTCTGAGTTTTAGACCGAAACCAAGTTGGGCTAAGTACCCCGTTGGGGAATATTTTTGTTTTTTCTTGCCTCAGTTAATTCCGGATGTCAGAAAATGTGAATAATTGTATTTCTTGTGGGAAACAGATACCGCATAGGGATTACCACTCTCTCTGTATTCCTTGTTTGGGGCCTGAGCACGACGTAGTCGGGTGTTGCTTTTGTGCTAGGTTTAATAAGCGCACCATTAAACGTAGGTTAGATTGCGCTAGGCTTGTCTTCGGTAAGCGGTGTAATTACAATATGCCGTCGGATCCTCCGACTACCGCTAAGAAGCACAAAGAAAAATCGTTAAGGTCCAAACAGGATGAGTCGTCCGCTCCGGACGCCGGTTCTTTAGAAACTACGGTGGAATCTGTGGATTCAGCCAAGGTTTCAGCTGAGTCTCAGGGGGAGCCGTTAATTTTGCAGGATGTGGCCACTCAGGAGTCAGGTCAGGCTGAGGGGGCCTCTCAGGTTGCTGTACTCCCTTCTTTGCCTAAGGTGGCTAGGCCTTCTCCTTCTGTCTCTAAGGTATCTTCCAAGGTCAGGCATGGTTTGCCTTCCTCAGGTGTCAGTCCTAGTTCTGCAGGTTCTGTGCCTAAAAAAACACATGCTTAAAATGGCAGAAGATTTGATTTCCTTAATCAGGGGTTCTATGCCCCCTCCAAATAAGAGGCCTAGGGTGGAGCCAGAGGTGGAAAGTTTGGAACAGGCTTCAGATTACTCAGTCTTCGGCTGAAGACATTCAGGATTTTCCTCCTTATTCTGATTCAGACGCAGAGGATTCCAGTCCTTCTGCTTCTCCTCCAGAGGATTTTTCTTTTTCAGAAACCCTGCATTCTATGAGGGAGCATTTTAAATGGGAAGGTCAGGATTTCTCAGATTCCCAAAAGAGGCTTAGGGAATTTTTGTTTTTGCCACAACATCGGCCCTTGGCTATACCTCCTGTTTTGGATGTTGTTCAGGATGTTTTCTCGGAGGCTTCTCTTAATCCAGACTCTTTGCCTCCTGCGCCAGTCAAACCAGATAGGTATTACAGAGTGCCAGAGGCTCATAAATATCTGTATAAGAGCCCAAGGGCTGACCCAGAAACTATTAGCCAGGGACCTAAGGGTGTCAGGGCTTCTGTTGTAAAGAATCCAGTTCCTATGGATAAAGACTCTAGAGCTTTGGATAGGTGGGAAAAAAGTGTATACCTCTTCCACTCTAGCAATGAGGGCTTTGAATTGCCAGTTTCATATGTTGAAGTACCAGAATTTTCTCCTTACTCAGTTAAAATCTAAGGTAGATGCTTTGGCAGAGGGCATAGAGTGTAAGGAATTACAGGATTTGGTTCATGCCTCTGATCAGGTGGGTAAGCATTCTTTGCAGTGTGGTTTCAATGCTTTACAGGCTTCTTCCAGGGTGGCTGCCACTGGATCAGTTATTCGCAGGCACGCCTGGCTTAAGGATCAGAACTTGTCAGAGCATGTTAAAGCTAGAATTTTGGATGCTCCTTTGCAGTCTGAAGTTTTGTTTGGTTCTCCTGTGGAGTCTGTCTTAAAGAAAATGGAAGACAAAGCTAAGTCTATGCAGACTGTTAAAGATTTTTTGCAGGTGCAGCCCCCTAAGTTTAGCAGGAATTGGCCTACTAAGGGATGGGCTTACCCTTCTTCTGATTTACAGTCTAGGGGCAAATCTAGACGTGGTAGGGGCAGAGCTCAGGGTTCTTTCAGGCCTAGAACGTGGAGTTCCCCTGCACAATCTACAGGTGAGGGCAGGGGCCAGTCCTTTCGTAAATAGACCCAATGACCTGCATCTTCAGCTGCCAGATCCTTCCTGTCTGGCAGCTCCTCTGGGAGGAAAGTTGGCACTCTTCAAGCAAAACTGGCTTTTAGTCACCCAGGACAAATGGGTGTTGGACATTATAGACCGAGGCTACAAGTTTTATTTCCACACATTGCCTCCTTTCAAAGGCATGCCAGACGTTCCTCCTCAACAAAGGGTAGAGGCTCACAAAACAGATTTCTTTACTTCTTCAAATGGGGGCTATACAGCAGGTCCCTCTGTCAGAAGTAGGCCTAGGATTTTATTCTCGCCTGTTTCTTGTACCAAAGAAAGGAGACACTTGGAGGCCAATTTTGGATTTATCTATCCTCAACACATACCTGGACATTCCAAAATTCAAAATGTTGACGTTGCAACAACTTCTGCCTCTGTTGGGCAAAGATCACTGGATGGTAACTCTGGATCTCAAAGAGGCTTATCTTCATGTTCCTATCGGGCCCAGTTGCAGGAGATTCCTGCGTTTTCTGGCTGGGACTTTACATTATCAGTTCTCTGCATTGCCCTTTGGCTTATCTACTGCGCCCAGGGTGTTCACAAAGGTTCTGGCTCCGGTGATAGCCTTCTTAAGGTTAAGAGGAATACAAATTTATCCTTATTTGGACGATTGCCTGATTCTTGCTCAAGACAAACAAGCTACTACACCATCTACAGTATGTTATGGCAGTGTTAAGGTGCCTAGGGTATTCTGTGAACGAAACAAAGTCCAGTCTAGTACCCTCTCAGGAAATGTGCTTTCTGGGTGTGAGACTGAATACAGCTTCCCAGATGGCTTTTTTGACCCTGGACAAGCAAAGGAACCTTACACTTTACTTCCAACAATTGTCTCTACGGTCCAGGCTGACTGCAAGGACAGTCCTTCAAGCCTTGGGGTTCATGGCATCTTGTATTCTGGTGCTTCCCAATGCCAAACTGCATATGAGGAAGTTACAATGGTATCTCAAAAATGTTTGGACACAACACTGCCACGATCTGGACACTGTCATTCAGATAATACCTTGCATTCAAAAGGAATTTTTGTGGTGGGCCCAGGAATGTCACCTAAACAAGGGACTCTCTGTGACCCGACCAGAGGCGAGTCAGATCTTAACGACAGATGCCTCGGACAAGGCTTGGGGAGCACACCTCAATGGAAAATGGGTTCAAGACACGTGGCCTGCCAGACTTCAACATTTACATATCAATTTGAAGGAGATGTTAGCAGTCCAATTTGCATTGATGGCTTTCAAGGATCTACTTCACCCAGGACAAGTGTTGATTCAAACAGAACACAACTGTCATGTGGTTCATCAACAAGCAGGGGAGAACACATTCGTACCCTCTTTGCAGGCAGCTATGATTTTGTGGGAGACTGCTCTCAGTTTGCACCTCACTCTTCAGGCAAGGTTTCTGCCAGGAGCACAGAACTCCTTAGCAGATGTTTTGAGCAGACAGATGGTGGATCCCCACGAGTGGAAGTTGGATCCTCATGTATTTCGACAGTTGACAGTGATATGGGGGACTCCAGACATAGATCTGTTCGCTTCTCCACTAAACTTCCAGTTGCCAAAGTTTTGCACAAAGATGTTTCATCCAACAGCTTGGAAAGTGGATGCTCTATCATTCAGTTGGAGCAATCTTCACGTTTATGCCTTTCCTCCTCTGCCTCTCCTTCCCAAGGTGCTCTTGAAGGTCAGACAAGACAAGCCCTCCATGATTCTAATAGCTCCGGATTGGCCTCGACAGCACTGGTACCCTCTGCTGAGGAGTTTAGTCCGGGAGCCTCCTTGGCCTTTGCCTTCAATTCCACACCTTTTTTCTCAGGCAGGCAATCATTTCCTCAATGTCAGGATTCAGTCCCTCCATCTAACAGCCTGGCATATTCTGTTCTAGAACCTGGAGGGTCGCAGCTTCCTCAACAAGTTTTGAATGTTATTTTGGAGGCCAGAAGGCCTAGTACAAGGAAAGTTTATGCTGATAAATGGAGGAGATTTTTTATTTGGAGCAAAGCAAAGAGCTTTGATGTTGCCAGGCCTGATTTGAGTGTTTCTCTTCAATATCTTACAGAATTATTAGACAAGGGTTTGTCTTTCTCCTCTGTAAAAGTTCATGCTGCAGCCATTTCTGCTCACTATGACTGTGACCCACCATTATTCTCATCCTTTGTTTAAGCAATTCCTTAGAGGGGCAAAGAACATAAGACCCCCGCGTAGAGCTCCTACTCCTTCCTGGGATCTCAATTTTGTGTTGGAAAACTTACTTTACCTCCTTTTGAACCTGCAGCTACGTCTGAGTTAAAGTTTTTGTCTTGGAAGACTGCTTTTTTGCTGGCCATTACGTCTGCTAGAAGGGTATCTGAATTACAGGCTCTAATGGCAGTTGAACCCTTCCTGATTTTTCATAAGGATAGGGTATCTCTGCGTACTAACCCTACTTTTATGCCTAAAGTGGTTTCAAATGTGGCCTTGAAACAATCTATTCATTTGCCTACTTTTTATGCTGATCCCCAAAATAAAGGGGAGAAAATTTTGCACACTTTGGATATTCACAGGCAGTTGCGTTATTATTTGAGCAGGACTAAAGGGTTCAGACAGTCTCAACAGTTATTTGTTTCTTTTGCTTTGGGCTCTCAGGGG
>NC_056729.1:1007862983-1007889375 GCF_019279795.1 Protopterus annectens
GCAAATACAGTAAAAGCAAATTAATAAAGTGCAAACACTTTTCTTGCACTAAAAAAGAGGAAGGAAGAACCTAAGTGGGCTGACCTTCTCAAATCTTCTCTCTGTATTAAGTAGAGTGAACACTAGACTCGGAATATGATCTAACTGTACTCAGTTAAGTGAGCAAATGAGATGGACCCAGGAGGAGTATTCTAATAGACTTACAGGAGGAGCCGGCAATTCCAGAGCCACCAACACAGGAGCAGTGCGGGAGGGTGGCGAACTAACTGCAGAGAGGCACACAGCACACTGTTCAGAAACGCACAATTAGGAAACAGAAAAAATGAAAATACAATACTTTTAAAACTGCAAGCTTGTACTTAACAGAAGACTTAAATTCACCTCCAAGATACCTGGGAGTTGGAAATTCAGCACAAGTTCTCTCTACAACCTACATTTCCTCAGAGCAGAACACAATTGCGGACTTGCTGAGCAGATTCAGGAGAGACCCATGTGAGTAGATGTTACACCCAGAGGTTTTCAGGAGACTTGTGTGGCTATCCCAAAATACATCTGTTTGCCTTCATTAACAACGGACAATTGCAGGTGTTCCCATGGATGGAAACATTCCTTTATTTCTTCCCCTCTTTCCTCTGTTAGTCCTACTAAAGATCAAATGGGGCATTCCAGAGATTTCTGTTAATGCCCTCTTTTGGTCCAGACATCTTTTGGCTCTCTTTTTCTCATGCACCTCGCCAGGGGCAGTTACCAAAAATGTCCACACAGAATGAGTTTATTCACACAGGACACAGGCTTCTTTATCCACAACAATGTTCTCAACCTATGCCTGACTGTATGTTTGATAGGTTTTCGATCCATTTAGGCACCTCTTTTCTGAGTGTGTGCAACAAGTATTAAAGGTGGTTAGAACCTTCCACTTGGAAATCGTATTTAGCCAAATGAAAGACTTTAATTGAAGTTGCAATAGACAAGAATGTATCCCATATGGGGGCTATAGTGTTTGTTGTACGTGTGAGGATTTTTAAAATCAGGCCCATCTTACATTTCTGTCAGTGTACCTTTCAATCATCATTTGTGCTAGTCTGCCATTAGACTCCCTGCCCCCCCCCCCCCTTTGTTATTGGTGAGTTTATGAAAGAAGTTTTACCCATTAGATCACCTAGAAAACTGTGGAGGCACCTTCCTGGGATCTTAATTTTGTCTTGGAAAAATAGCTGCAGGTTCAAAATTCTTGCCTAAAATTTCTTTCTTGGAGGACAGCTTTATTTATTGCTCTGACCTCAGATAAGTATCTGAGTTGCAAGCATCCTTGTCTTGTCAAGCCATTTTCCTATTCCACAAGGACAGGGTGAACATTAGAACAGCCCTTCCTTCATACCCATAGTGAGTTTACTCTGCATCAAACTATTCATCTCCCTGTTTTCAGTGAGTAGAGAATTCTTTTTACATTGGATGTCAAAGCAACTTGAATACTACCTGGACAAGAATAAAATATTGCAGTATTCGACCAACTTTGTTTCCTTTTCAGGTGACCGTCTAAGGCTGTTCATTTCTGTTATTCTCATCATGGAAATATCCCCCCAGTGTCAAGGCTCACTCGACAAGAGCTATTGCAACTTTGGAGTCCTTTTGAAAAGGAGTGAACTCTAGCTATTCTAGAGGCAGCAACTTGGTCAATACACACTTTCATTAAACACTATAAAACTGACTTTTTCCATGAGGATTTGCTTGATCTGTCCTCCAGTGACTTCAGAACTCTGGCCTTGTTTCTTTCTTTAGTTCCTAAGCTTTAGCAATTGTCACATGTAGCCCTATGCTACTGCAACAGTAATTTAATGATCCCTCTTGCAGTAGTGTACAGTGAGTTAATGATGAACATAGCACAAATGTGCAAGTTAGCGTTCCATAAAAGTAGGTATTCTTCATTAGATCACTGTTGCATAAAGCTGTTTGGGTCATAGCCTGCTAAGGTTAGCGGATGTCCGGCCAGCATACTAAAGCATTTGGGCACCTTTCTCTTGCACTGCTCATCTGCCTAAACATACAGATTTGTTCCTATAAATAGGATGCACAAGAGACAAATTTCAGAACTTTCTTCCCATTGAAGCACTTGGTTAGAGGTCTCGTCTTGGTGTCTTCAGTGTCTGGCTTGCATCTAATGTTTTGTGGGCAGATAAGTACCCTGTTGGGTGGGGACCTACCCACCCTTTTTCTTAGAAGTGATTTTTGAGTGTTTTTACGTCGCTTAGGTAAGGAAATGTGAGTGGTAGACTACCATAGGAGAACACCCACATTTCCTGTTTTTTTGCTTTGAGGAGAGTTACAAAGTTCGGTCCTGTGACATTTATCTCATACTCCCAAAACCATTTGTAGATGTTCTTCGTGTTTCACTGTTGCAGTCATAACTGTAGGGGGCTCCTGCCGGCAGGCAGCCCGAGGTCGGCCAGAATCCCAAAGGCTGGGTCCGGTGTCGGCTGTATAAGCTAGTATCCTGACGTCAGTACGCCTTGGTACATAGCCCTCAGCCGACGCCATCTTCTCCAGTCTTTCTTGCCGTGCGGTGGAAAGCAGCTCGCAAAACGTTGGTTGGCGATTTTCGAACAGCATTCTTGGTTGTTGTCGGTCCGAAGTTGTTACTTCTCTTCTCAAAGCTAAGTACCCGTTGGGAATCTTTTTCTTGTTCCTCCGATGTCAGAAAAAGTTAATTGTATAGCGTGTGGGAAACAAATACCTCATAAAGATTTCCACTCTTACTGTCTACCTTGCTTAGGCCCTGACCACGACGTTTCTTGTTGTCGGTTCTGTGCCAGGTTCAACTCTCGTACTATCAAACGCAGGTACGACTGGGCTTTAAATTATTTTGGCAGACGCTTCAATTACAGAATGTCGTCTGATACTACCGGAGTTCAAAAGAAGCGCAAAGATAAAGACAGGCCTCCGAGGTCCAAACAGGACTCGTTGCAGCTGGAGCCAGCGTCCGGTTCGGCTATCGTCAGTGAGGCGCTTTTGCAGCCCCTGTCGTCCGCCGCTTCTGAACCGATGGCCGATACGGACTCCCATGGGGAGCCATCAAGGCCCGCTATTTTAACTGCTGCAGGACCTTCGGACGTCGCTCCTTCAGATGGGTCCGGAACCGCTGTGCAGGTACCGGCTTCTGAGGGGGTTTTCAGGCCTACTCACATTACTATTTCAAAGGCAAAGACAAAGACTCTTAAGTCTAAAGTTTCAGCTCAAGCTGCTTCTGAATCCACTCCCAAGACACAAAAACAATTATTGAGGATGGCTGAAGACTTGCTTACAATGATTAGGGGTTCTCACCCCCCTCCTGAGAAAAGGCCTCGACAGGATGTTACTCTGGATTCTTCTGACCAGGCCTCTGTCTCTTCTGTTTCTTCCTCTGATCAGGACTATTCCTTCCCCCCTTATGAGGATTCGGATGCTGAGGAATCTTTGCCCTCGGCCTCTCCGCCTGAGGATTTTTCTTTTGGGGAAACCTTGCATGAGATGAAGGAACATTTTCATTGGGAAGGACAGGAATATTCTGCTTCCAAAAAGAGGCTTAGAGAGTTTCTTCTTCTTCCTCAGCATAGGCCTTTAGCTATCCCTCCTGTTTTGGACATTGTGGATGATGCTTTTTCTGAGGCTAATTTGAATCCTGACTCCATGCCTCCTGCTCCTTCTAAGCCTGATAGATTTTATAGGGTTCCTGACTCTCATTTATTTCTATTTAAAATCCTTCTGCAGACCCTGAAACTATTTCTCAGGGTTCTAAGGCTGCTAAGGTTGCTACTTCTAAAAATCCTATTCCCTCTGAGAAGGATTCTCGTGCTTTAGACAGGTGGGGCAAAAAGGTATATACTTCTGCTACCCTTTCTGTAAGGGCATTGAATTGCCAGTTTCATATGTTTAAATACCAGCAATTTATTTTGTCAGTTTTAAAGCAAAAGCTTGCTTCCGTACCTGCTTGTGCAGAGGATAAGGAACTTCAGGATGTTTTGCATGCTACTGAACAGGTTAACAAGCATAGTTTACATTGTGGTTTTGATGCCTTGGATGCTTCCTGCAGGGCTGCTGCCTCTGGTACTGTGACTAGGAGACATGTCTGGCTTCGTGAACAAAGTTTGCCTGAACAGGTTAAGGCTAAATTATTAGATGCCCCTGTTCAACATGATCTTTTTGGTTCTAAGGCTGAGGAAGTTATTAAAAAGATGGAAGAAAAGGCAAAGTCCATGCAGACTGTAAAAGATTTTTTGCAGGTTCAGCCTCCTAGATTTTCCAGGAATTGGCCCACTAAAAATTGGTCCTTTCCCACGTCTGACAGGCCTCAAAGGGGAAGATATAGACGCTCCAGAGGCCGTGGTCAAGGCCAGACCTCGTACAGATCTAGACAATGGACTGCTTCTTCACCTAGAAGGGGAGAAGACAGATCCCAATCTCAAAGGAAACGGACTCAATGACTCTCGGTTGGGCTTCAGGACCTCTTTACCTGGACGCCCCTCTCGGAGGAAAACTGTCTCTTTTACAGGAATTGGACTCATATTACCCGGGACAAATGGGTATTGGATGTGATTTTAAAAGGTTACAAGTTCCACTTTCACACTTTGCCAAGGACTCACGGTTGGCCAGATCTGCCAAAACTTCAATGGTCAGAGGCCTTAACTCAAGTGGATGCTCTTCTGGCCATGAGAGCCATAGAGCCTGTTCCACTCTTGGAAATGGGAAAAGGATTTTATTCAAGGCTGTTTCTGGTTCCCAGAAAACAAAACTCTTGGAGACCTATTCTGGACCTTTCTGTGTTAAACACCTTTTTGGAAATTCCAAAGTTCAAGATGCTCACTCTACAACAGTTACTTCCAATGCTCTCTCAGGACGCCTGGATGGTGACAAAGGAAGCCTATCTGCATATCCCTATCAGACAAGAACGCAGGAAATTCCTCAGGTTCAAGGCACTTTCAATTCTCTGTTCTGCCCTTTGGTTTATCTACTGCGCCCAGAGTCTTCACCAAGTGCCTGGCACCAGTAGTGGCTTACTGCAGACTTCAGGGGATTCAGATTTACCCCTATTTGGACGACTGCCTTATTCAGGCAGACAGCAAAGATCTACTTCAACACCTAGACTTCGTTCAACGTCTTCTCCTCTTACTGGGATTCTCAGTGAACATAAAAAAGTCGCATTTAATCCCTTCTCAACAAATGGTATTCTTGGGAGCCCTTTTAAACACAACCTTACAAAGGGCCTACCTCACTCCAGAAAAACAAACTCAGCTGGCTTCTACTTTCAACACCTTGGCAACTCTATCTCAGCTCATTGCAAGGAAATTCCTGCAGGCTCTGGGCTACATGGCTTCCTGCATTCTGTTGATTCCAAACGCAAGGCTTCACATGAGAAAGCTTCAATGGTATCTGAAAAGTGTATGGTCACAGCATTATCACGATCTGGATATTCTGATTCCTCTGATCCCCTGCCTCCAGAAGGAATTCCTCTGGTGGTCAAGGGCATGCATTTTAAATGAAGGAAAACCTTTTCGTCTCCCTCAACCTACTCAAATCCTAACCACGGACGCCTCGGATTATGCTTGGGGAGCACATTTTCTAGACAATTGCCAGCAAGGAACCTGGACAAAGGACCAACTTCGCTGGCACATCAATCTGAAGGAGATGTTGGCAGTTCAAAATGCCCTTTTGGCCTTCAAGCACCTTTTACAACCAGGGCCTCTGCTAAAAGACAGACAACACCACGGTCATGTGGTACATCAACAAGCAGGGGGGATCTCATTCTTACCCCCTTTGCAGACTGGCTATGAGTTTATGGGACACAGCTCTAAATTTGAATCTGCATCTCCAGGCTCAATTCATTCCAGGGAAACAAAATCTTTTAGCAGACAGCCTGAGCAGAAACATTTCAGATCCTCACGAATGGATGCTAGACACCAACTTGTTCAAAAGGATTACTGCAGTTTGGGGATGTCCCCAGATAGATCTGTTCGCATCCCATCTCAATCGCCAGGTCCTTCCACAAAACAGCATGGAGAGTGGATGGCCCTGTCTTTCAGTTGGAAAAGTCTGTCTGCATATGCCTTCCCTCCTCTTCCTCTACTGCCTCGGGTACTACTGAAGATAAAGCAGGACAAGCCCAAGTTCCTCATCTTGATTGCTCCAAATTGGCCTCGACAGTTTTGGTATCAGACTCTAAAACTCCTGTTCTCGGGGCCTCCTTGGATTCTTCCACTGAACCCTTCGCTTCTGTCCCAGCATCAGGGTCAGTTGCTACATTCCAACCTCAAGACCCTTTGCTTGGCAGCTTGGCTCTTCAAAGGAATTTGATTGCCTCTAGTCTTCCCAAGCAAGTTTTGGATGTTCTTTTGGAAGCTAGACGGCCTAGCACTAGGAAATCTTATGCCTCTAAATGGAAGAGGTTTTCTATTTGGATGCAGGACCGAGGTTCTGATCCTCAGGTTCCTGATCTCTCCTCTACTTTGCTTTACCTTCGAGCTTTTGTCTAAGGGACTTTCGTTTTCTTCCAATAAGATTCATGCTCATGCTATCTCTGCGCAATACAGTTGTGATCCTCCAGTTGTTCCACATGCTTTGGTGAAGCAGTTTGAGGGGGGCTAAGAATTTGACCTCCAAGGACCCCTCCGGTCCCTGCCTGGGATCTTAATTATGTTTTAGAAAAACTTACTTTGCCTCCTTTTGAGCCTGCTGCATCTTCAGATATTAAGTTTCTATCTTGGAAGACTGTTCTTTTTGTTAGCTTTGACCTCTGCCAGAAGGGTCTCAGAGTTGCAAGCTCTTATGGCTGTGGAACCTTACCTTATTTTCCATCAGGGCAGAGTATCCTTGAGGACCAATCCTACTTTCATGCCTAAGGTGATTTCGAAAGTGGCCTTGAATCAGACAATTCACCTTCCTACTTTCCAAATCCTCAAAATAAAGGGGAGAGGATTTTGCATTCATTGGATGTGCACAGGCAGTTAAGATTTTACTTGGACAAGACTAAAGATTTCAGAAAGTCTAACCAACTGTTTGTTTCCTTTGCCTCCAGTTCACTTGGAAAATCTATTTCTAAACAAACCATTTCCAAATGGATTGCTTATGGGATCAGATTTTGTTACACTCATCATGGTAAATAGTTTCCTGGAACCATTAGAAGTCATTCTACTAGAGCAGCTGCTACTTCTACAGCTTTTCTCAGAGGAGTACCTACCAAGGATATCTTGGAAGCTGCCACTTAGAGTTCAGTGCATACTTTTTCCAAGCACTAAAATCTCCCTTTGTTTTCTAAGTCTAGGGCAGGCTTTGCCTCTGCTGTCTTGCAGGGTATTCTTGCCTCCCCTTCTATCTAAAACCTCCTCCCTCTCCACTGCTTTGGGATTCCACCCTACAGTTATGACTGCAACAGTGAAACACGAAGAACATAGTACAGTTGTGTGCACCTACCATAAATGTAGATGTTAGAGTGTCTTCACTGTTGCAGTCGGGTTTCCTCCCTCCTATCCCTCTTTTCCTTTTTGTGGTGTATTTGTGTTTCCTTTGTTGGATTCATTTTTGATTTATTGGAGGTATTCTGACATCTAGGGCAAGAAAGGCTGGAGAAGATGGCGTCGGCTGAGGGCTATGTACCAAGGCGTACTGACGTCAGGATACTAGCTTATACAGCCGACGCCGGACCCAGACTTTGGGATTCTGGCCGACCTCGGGCTGCCTGCCGGCAGGAGCACCCTACAGTTATGACTGCAACAGTGAAGACACTCGAACATCTACATTTATGGTAGGTGTACACAACTGTACTTTTGCTTAACCTAAAACACTCTTGAGAACTGTTGTCTAAAGGTCTTTGCATGTGTGGCCATGGCTTCTGGTTCTATCAGGAATATGACCCTTCAGTCAAAAAAGAGAAACATTGGAAACTCTGGGAAAGACTTGTACCTCTCCTCTCGACAGTCTGTGAGCCCTCGGATACTCCAGTCTTCATCTTTTTGGTGAGATGGCATTGGAAGCAGCTAAGGCCCGGAATATCCTTGCCTCCAATACAAGACTTCAGGTGCCGTCAGTCAAGAATGGAGAACTCTGTTTCATTGTGAAAGAAAGGGATGATGATTGAAGATGTAGTACATCAGACTAAAAAGCCAGTGAAAAAGATGCCACCCATCTTGTATTAAATAGTTTATTCACTCCAGGAAGGCTGTGCCGAGGCGCCAGAATGTTCAGTGTGAATAAACTAATACAAGATTGGTGGCATCTTTTTTGCTGGCTTTGTAGTCTGGTGCATTTTAACACTTGCTTGGTGTTTTTTATATAGTACATCAGCCGTTTGTAAGGAAGTAGGTACCCAGGTCAGTTATGGAGGTCCAAACTTTAGAGTGCAAGACTTTCAGACTGGAGACCCCCCAAGTAAAGGACAACGAAGACTAGACATGAGCCTTCCCCTTCAACTCCTTCCAAGAAGACTGGTACAAGTTTGCCCAAGGTCTGTATAGGGCATTGTCTCCAACCCCTGTGCCTTCCCAGAGTAAGACAAAAATCTTAATCTGGGGAAGATGTACTTCCTGATGTTGAGTAGGAAGATCTTGATTACTTCTCAACTCTCCACCTCTTTTTCCCTACAAATCTGAATCAGAATTTATCTTCAGGCTACCCAAATGAAATTCTTTTGACAGTATTGTAAAATGAATTAGTTAACTAGGGAAGATGTTTCTGAAGCACAGAAACAGTATCTCTTGAGTCTGGATTCCCCCCAGTCCTTGGTCATTTCTCCAGTTTTGGGGCCTTTGGAGGATGCTTTTAATTCAGCTCCTACTTCTCCTAGGAAACCTGATAGTTGTGTAAGGGAACAGATTACCATAAATGTATTTTTAGGAATCCCATTGTGGGCCCGGCTATGATTTCCGTGGACAGGGATAGTTTATCTAAACCTTTTGGGTTCTTTGAATACTCTCCCCAATGAGGACAGCAGGGCATTTAACAGGTATGAGAAAGGTGCATTATTCTTCCACTTTAGCTTTCCATGTGATCAGCTGCCAGATGCATCTACTTTCTGTATTTTCTGATATGCAGCAGTATTCCTAATCTTCCTGCTTTCTATATTAATATAAGGTTGTCAAATATTTTGTATCTTCTGCTTCCCAAGTTTGAAAAGTCTCAATGTGCATATGATGCAGCAGATGCTGTCTCAAGAGCTGTTGCCAAGATATGTGATGTGCAGGTGCACAAGGGTTAAACTCCAGTGATTCCCTGAAGATCTTAAGGTACAGATACTAAACACCCCACTTTTTTTGGCAGATGTTCATCGTGCATACAGCTGCAGTCCTAACAGATGGGTTCTCCTGCCATCAGGCGGGTCCTCTGTCTGCCATTTACCTACTTTTTATCCTAATCCTCAAAACAAAGGGGAGAGATTACTACATTCCTTGGACATCCACAACCACCAATTGAAAAAATTTTGCTCAAGGATTTTCCACCCAAAGGCCTGGAGAGTGGACGCTCTCTCTTTTTGTTGGACATCAATTACAGTTTATGCCTTCCCACCTCTTCCTCTGCTGCCCAAAGTTCTACTGAAAACCAGAGCAGACAGACCAAGGATGATCCTCATTGCTCCGGACTGGCCAAGACAACACTGGTACCCACTCCTGAGGAGCCTGACTCATTCACCACCATGGACACTGCCACCAATGCCACTTCTCTTGACTCAACACAGCTTCAAAACTCTTCACAGCCAGCTAAAGACACTCAATCTAGCTGCATGGAAGATTCCTTAGCATCACAACAAACCCTACTCTCCAAGGAGGTGCAGGATGTTATTTTGGAGGCCAGAAGGCAGTCTACTAGAAAAGCTTACTCCGCAAAATGGAAGCGGTTTTGCGCCTGGAATGAGAAAGGGGTCAGGATCCTGTAAAACTGAATTTACCTCAAATACTACAGTACTTAACTGAGCTGTTAAGCAGTGGGCTTTCATTCACCTCCATCAAAATCCATGCCTCAGCCATTTCTGCAGAATACAACACTGATCCACCCTTATTCTCACACTCTCTCTTAAGGCAGATGTTCATCGTGCATACAGCTGCAGTCCTAACAGATGGGTTCTCCTACCGTCAGGTGGGTCCTCGGTCAGCCAAATTCCAAAGTCTAGGTCCAGCATTGGTTGTCGTCGCTTCTTCCCTGACGTCAGTGCGGTAGGGGTATAAAAGAACCAGCTGACGCCATTTTCTTCAGTCTTTTTTGCCGCGCGGTGACTGAAGCAGAAGCAGTTCACAAGTGCCGGTCAGCCAGCTCCTGAGATTACGAAAATTTGGAAACCGAAGTCTTCTTAAAAGCTAAGTACCCGTTGGGGAACCTTTTCTTGCCCCAGACCGATGTTAGACAAAGTTAATAATTGTATTTCTTGTGGGAAGCAAATACCGCATAAGGATTTCCATTCCCCCTGTATACCTTGTTTAGGCCCAGACCACGAGGTCTTGGCCTGCCGCTTTTGTGCTACATTCAACAAACGCACTATTAAGCGTCGGGCGGAGTTCGCCCAGCATTATTTTGTAAAAGCATTTAACTATACTATGTCGTCGGATACTCCGACTCCAGTTTTGTCTAAAAAAACGAAAAGACAAGGACTGACACACGAGGTCCGTGGCCTGTACCTACACCATGCCAAAGCCGGCTACACGTGGTCCGGTTCTCAGTGAGGTGCCTACGCAGCCCCTGCCTACCGACGACCTGTCTTTGACTGTGTCTCCTGTACCCGAGGTCGCAGGCTCCTCTGCCCACACCCCGACTACAAATACCGAAGCCACTGTTGGCATTGAAACTCAGAATGTGGACAGGTCCACCTCCACTCAAGGTGTCTTCAGACCTTCCGAGGTCGCAGGCTCCTCTGCCCACACCCCGACTACAAATACCGAAGCCACTGTTGGCATTGAAACTCAGAATGTGGACAGGTCCACCTCCACTCAAGGTGTCTTCAGACCTTCCTCTTCTTTCTCTAACAAGGCTTTCACCAAGTCTAAAGCAACCATGCACTCTAAGAAACCAGCTGCACAGGGCCCATCTCCAGGCCCCATGCCTAAGAAACAGATGCTTAAAATGGCTGAGGATTTAATTACTCTTATCAGAGGTTCTCAGCCCCCTCCGGACAAAAGGCCTAGAGTGGAGGAAGATTCCCACTCCTCTGATCAGGGCTCCATTATTTCAGAGCACTCTGATGATAACATTCTTACTCCCCTTTTGAAGACTCTGATGCGGAGGAGTCCATCCCTTCTGTATCCCCCCCCCCCCGAGGATTACTCATTTGGGGAAACTTTACATACTTTAAGGGAACACTTCCACTGGGAAGGCCAGGATTATTCTAATTCCAAGAAAAGGCTCAGGGAATTTCTCTTGCTTCCTCAGCACAGGCCTCTGGCTATACCTCCTGTCCTGGACATCCTAGATGATGTTTACTCGGAGGCCTGCCTTAACCCGGACTCTACCTCCAGCTCCAGTTAAGCCTGACTGGTACTACAGGGTCCCTGACTCACACCAATTTCTATACAAGAGCCATGCTGCTGACCTAGAAACCATCTCACAGGGCCCCAAGGGAGTTGAGGCCTCCATTGCTAAAAATCCATTGCCTTCCGAGAGAGATTCCAGATCCTTAGAAAGGTGGGGAAAAAAGGTATATACCTCGGCTACCTTATCCATGAGGGCCTTAAACTGTCAGTTTCATATGCTAAAATACCAACAGTTTTTGTTATCACAATTGTAAAGTAAAATGTCACAACCTGAACAACTAGACTTGGAGTTGCAGGATTTGATGCATAGTGCAGAACAAGTGGGTAAACCATACCTTACAATGTGGTTTTGATGCTCTAGAGGCCTCATGCAGAGCTGCTGTTACAGGATCAGTCATATGTAGGCATGCCTGGCTCAAGGAACAAGCCTTGCCTGATCATGTCAAAGCTAAATTACTAGACGCCCCTCTTCAAAAGGATGTACTATTTGGTGCTAATGCTGAGGAGGTACTAAAGAAAATGGAGGAAAAGGCTAAATCAATGCAAACTGAGAATTTCTACAGGTTCAACCCCCACGTTTTAGTAGAAATTGGCCTTCCAAAAACTGGTCCTTTCCAGCCACAGACAGACCCCAAAGAGGCAGATACAGGCGTCCAAGGGGCAGAGGACAATCCCAAGGATCGTATAGAGGCAGACAATGGCAAGCTCCTACACAGAGGTGGTGAGGACAACTCGCAATCCATCAGAAAGCAAACCCAATGACTCTCCCTTTGCATGCCAACCAGGTCTCAAATGGCAGCCCCCTTGGAAGGAAAGCTGGCATTATTTTCAAAAAATTGGCATATTGTCACAAAGGACAAATGGATCCTGGACATCATAAACAGAGGCTACAAATTTCATTTTCACACCCTTCCAAAAATGAGGCATGCCAAACCTGCCACACAATCAAAGGGCAGAGGCACAAAGGCAAATTACAGATCTCATAAACATGAAAGCTATTCAAGAGGTACCTACGCACGAACAAGGTCAAGGGTTTTATTCCAGGCTATTTCTGGTGCCAAGGAAGGGAAATATTGGAGACCTATTTTGGATCTATCCATCCTAAACACATTTCTACTCGTACCAAAATTCAAGATGCTCACTCTACAGCAGCTTCTTCCCATGCTGGGCAAGGAGTCTTGGCTGGTAACATTGGACCTCAAGGAGGCATACCTGCATGTCCCAATCAGACAAAATTGCAGAAGATACCTCAGATTTCTTGCAGGTTCAACTCATTATCAATTCTCTGCATTGCCCTTTGGCTTATCTACTGTGCCCAGAGTATTCACGAAATGCTTGGCATCAGTAATTGCCTACTGCAGACTTCAAGGGATACAAATATATCCCTGTTTGGATGACTGCCTGATCCAAGCGGACAGCAAACACATTCTTCTGAAACATCTGGCTTATGTAATAATGTTATTGAACTCTCTGGGATACACAGTCAAAAAGAAATCAAGGCTTATACCCTCTCTGAAGATAATTTTCCTGGGTGCCAACTTGGACACAAACACCCAGATGGCCTACCTCACGCCAGAGAAACAGGGGCAACTAATTCAGTACTTCAGAACACTAGCAAATTGCACCAGGCTTACTGCAAGGAAAATCCTGCAGGCTCTGGGATTCATGGCATCTTGCATCTTACTAATCCCATGTGCAAAGCTGCATATGAGGAAATTACAATGGTACCTGAAAAACATATGGTCTCAACACAGCCACAGTTTGGAAACAACAATACCACTAATTCCATGTCTGCAAAAGGAATTTCTGTGGTGGGCTCAAGCATGTCAAACACAGGTCTTCCTTTCAGCAAGCCTCAAGCAAATCAAGTCATCACAACAGACGCCTCGGACTATGCCTGGGGGCGCACATGACAGATCGGTGCATTCAGGGCAAATGGTCCCAAAAAGAAAAGCACCTTCACATCAATCAAAACGAAATGCTAGCAGTAATAAATGCTATCATAGCTTTCAAGAACTTTCTACAACCAGGTCAACTATTGATAAGAACGGACAACACCACAGTTATGTGGTACATAAACAAGCAGGGAGGAACACATTTTTACCCCCTATGCAGACTGGCCATGTCACTTTGGAACATGGCCATGGACTTACAAATGGAACTACAAGCACAGTACTTGCCTGGCAAGGAAAACACGCTGGCAGACAACCTAAGCAGGAATATGACAGATCCACACGAATGGAAGTTGCATCCAAAAGTTTTTACAGAAATAATCCAAGAATGGGGAAGGCCAGACATAGATCTATTTGCCTCCCACAAAAATCATCAATTGACAAAATTCTGCTCAAGGATCTTCCATCCAAAGGCCTGGAGGGTGGACGCTCTTTCAGCTGGACATCAATGACAGTTTATGCCTTCCCACCTCTTCCTCTGCTGCCCAAAGTTCTATTTAAGACTAGAGCAGACAGACCAAAGATGATCCTCATTGCTCTGGACTGGCCAAGGCAACACTGGTACCCACTCCTGAGGAGCCTGACGCATTCCCCACCATGGACCCTGCCTCTAATGCCTCTTCTTCTGACTCAACACACCTTCAAAACGCTTCACAGTCAGCTAAAAACACTCAATCTAGCTGCATGGAAGATTCCTTAGCATCACAGCAGGCCCTACTCTCCAAGGAGGTACAGGATGTCATTTTGGAGGCCAGAAGGCCATCAACTAGAAAAGCTTACTCCGCAAAATGGAAGCGTTTTTGTGTCTGGAATGAGAAAAAGGGCCAGGACCCTGGAAAACTGAATTTACCTCAAATACTACAATATTTGACAACTGCTAAGCAGTGGACTTTCTCCTCCATCAAAATCCATGCCTCAGCCATTTCTGCAGAATACAACACTGATCCACCTTTATTCTCTCACCCTCTCAAGACAGTTCCTCAGAGGGGCTAAGAATTTAAAACCTCCAAGGAAATGACCAATACCTGCTTGGGATCTTAATTTAATTCTGGAAAAACTGACCCTGCCTCCTTTTGAGCCAGCTGCTTCATCAGATTTGCAATATTTGTCTTGGAAAACAGCTTTCCTTCTGGCTATCACCTCAGCTCGTAGAGTTTCAGAATTGCAGGCTCTCATGGCTGTCCAGCCTTTTATCATCTTCCATCAGGACAGAGTTTTCTTACGAACCAACCCGTCCTTTATGCCTAAAGTGGTATCCAGGGTAGCTTTAAATCAGGCCATACATTTACCTACTTTTTATCCTAATCCTCAAAACAAAGGAGAGATTACTACATTCCTTGGACATCCACAGACAACTGCTTTACTATTTGGACAGAACAAAGCCTTTCAGAAAATCAGAACAGCTCTTTGTGGCCTATGCAGTAGGAGCTCCAATTTCCAAACAGACAATTTCAAAATGGATAGCCCACTGCATACGCTTTTGCTATTCCTTTCATGGCAAAACCGTACCTACAGGCATTAGAACTCATTCCACCAGGGCCACAGCCACCTCTGCAGCCTTCCTCAGAGGAGTTCCTACCAAGGATATTTTGGAAGCAGCCACTTGGAGTTCTGTGCATACCTTCTCCAAGCACTACAACCTTACCATTATACTCCAAATCTAGAGCAGGCTTTGCCACTGCAGTTTTGCAGGGCATTTTGGCTCCTCCTAGTTACACCTAGTGCCTACCACCCCTTTCTTAGCTTTGGGATTCTACCCATCTGTTAGGGACAGAGGCCTGCAAATAGTAGAGGAAAGAGGGAAGTTAATGCAGGGGATGAAACGACTTTTTCTTTCACTTGCCCCAAGGTACCAGAGAAATTACCTTTCAGTCCCTGGACCTTTCTTTTGGAAGCCTTTTAAGCAAGATCAACAGTGAGCAAAATCATCTTCCAAGTAAGAAACTTTAGCAGTAAGTAGCAATACAAAAAAGTGTCAAAGGGACTCAAAAAAAGAAAGGGAATGGACCCCAGGGGTGGTCTTGCAAGAGGAAATGCATATTAATCTCTTGTCCTCTTTCCACTCTTCTCCCCAACCTGGCTATTCTTTCAAATTAGCAGGCAGTCTCTCTTTTTTTTTTTCTTGCATCTCTGGAGTAACAGCAGATTCTTGGGTACTGAAAATAATTAAAGTACAAGTTACAATGCGCCTCTTCTCCTGAACGAATCCCTCTTACAAAGAATCACTCTTCTGTTCCCCCAAATTCTTACAGAATGTGTAATAGAACCTTTCTTCCCATTCCCAACAAGGAAAAAGCTTTTCTGAGTATCTCTTTCTACCCAAGAAAAAAGGCAGTTGGAAAGACCAGTCTTAGATATTTCAATTCTGAATAATTTCCTTGTTCCAAAGTTGGAAGATGCCAAGTTTTCAGTCCCTTTTTCCTCTTTCGCACACCTCCTTCTTGCTGACTGTAGACCTCCTAGATCACAAAGACCACAGGTGTTTAATTTTTTTTTTTTTTGATTGTACTTTGTATTTTTGCCGTTTAGTCTGTCTACAGCTTTGTGTGTTAATTCATTGCCTTCTGCAGACTTCAGGAAGTTAACATTTACTCCTACCTGGATGATTGCATAATATTATCAGACCACCCAGGGTACTGTGGTATTCCTTCATTTTCCATTAATCTTTTCCACAGTCTTGGTTTAAAATTAATCTGGAAAAATCTTATCTGGTTCCATATCACAGATGCCTTCTAAGCACCCTGTTAATGAGATTACCTGCCTCCAGAAAAATAAGCCATTTCTGCTTGTCTGCCATAATATTCCTCCTTTCTTCCTTATTTCAAATCAAAGCATTCTTGAAAGAGGGTTTGCATTTATGCCACATAGGAAACAGGTGGCTCCTTCTAGGAATCTTTATTTTATATTGGAAAAGCTGACTCTTATCTCAATTTGAACCTGCAGTTAACGCTTTCCTAAAGTTTCTCTGCTACATTTATTTTTATTTAACATTTGTTGACCGGGAAATTCCGACTAGGTTCCACAGATCCTGTTTTCAGTGGAGGCCCGGGGAGAAATGCTCCAGAAGCATGTCTTTAGAATGTTCGAGGAAACGGTACCCTGAGGAAATCCACGCTAACGCAGGGAGAATATGCAAACTCTGCACAGAAGGCACCCCAGCCGAGAATCGAACCAGAGAACCTCTTGCTGTAAGGCGACGGCATTAACCGCTGCACCACTGCACCACCCAGTATCCAACTTGCAAGCTCTCATGTCTTTTCAACCTTTTAAGTGTTTTGCAAAGCTAGGGTGGCATTTAGAACTAGTCCTTGCTTCATGCCCAAGGTTAATTTTGAGTTTACTTTGAATTGCTCTATGCACCTGCCTATATTCTTCCATGGCCTTAGGAACAGGGGAGAGGGAATTCTGCATACCTTGGAGGACACAGCTCTAATACTACATGGACAAGAAAATGTATTTTAGATATATCAACTTTTTAGTTCCTTTGATGGAAAGAAAGAGGACGGCCAACTCACAAGCAAACTATTTGTAGGTGGCTGTATCGTACTATTCAGTTCTGTTGTTCTCACCATGGAAAGCCCCCTCCCCCAAATGTCAAGGCACGCTTCACTAGAGCTGTAGCTTATTCTGAGACCTTTTTGGAAGGGGTGGACTATAAAGCTCTAAGAGGTGGCAAACTTGGTCATTTGTCATACTTGCATTAATGCACTACAAAACTTCCTCCTATTCCAGAGCCACAAGAGGATTTGTGAGATCTGATGTTCGTGTTTCACTGTTGCAGTCTTCACATTTGGGTTATCCCTGCCAGGGTAGCCCTAGGCCAGCTCGAATACCAGAGGCTTAGTATTTCTGCGTAGGTTGCTGTTGCTTCAGGACCGACATCAGGTCGGCAGTAGTATAAAGTAAGGCAGCCAATGCCATTCTGTCAGGCTTTCTTACTGTGGAGCCCGAAGCAGAAGCAGTTCGCACGAGTGTTGGTCTGTTTTCTACCTGATTTTTATCTACCGAATTGAAGTTGCTAAGTACCCCATTGGGGATCCTTTTTTCTTGTACTAACCGATGTCAGACAAAGTTAACAATTGTCTCGCCTGTGAAAAGCAAATACCACACCGAAACTTTCATTCTTACTCCATCGCTTGTTTAGGCCCAGACCACGACATCCCCCTTTGTTGCTTCTGTGCTTTATTCAACTCCAGAACTGTCAGTTGTCGGGCCCTTATTGACGTTGGATATTTTCGCTTACAGTCCTCAAACTCCGATATGGCTTCGGTAAGCCATCAGACAGCAGATTTTCTGAAAAAGCGTAAAGATGACAGAAACAGACTGCACAGGTCCAAAACTACCGATGAAGCTCCCGTTAAGCTAGTCGTCAGTTCTCTGGTCCTCAGTGAGGTGCTTTTGCAGCCCCTGATGCCTGCTTCTGTGGATTTGCAGCCACTGCCGAGACCCTTTCGGAGTCCGGTATGCCACAAAACTCTTCTTCGATTAAGGATCCTGCGGTCGTCTCTACCTTGGATGGGTCCGAAGCTGCT
Organism: Protopterus annectens; assembly: GCF_019279795.1. Lineage (NCBI taxonomy): Eukaryota > Metazoa > Chordata > Ceratodontiformes > Protopteridae > Protopterus > Protopterus annectens. The sequence goes on from NC_056729.1 coordinate 1,007,880,948, forward strand.
GAGCCGGTACTGGCTTCAGAGGAAGTCATTTGCACTTCTGATTCTCGACACAAATGGACATCTTCTTTCGTGACTGAAACCAACCCAATCTCAGGCACCTGCTTCCTTGCCTCTGTTTCAAATGCTTAAAATGGCAGAAGACCTTGTCATGCTGATCGGGGAAGCCAAGCTACCCCCTCCAAAAGGAAGAGATGTGTCCCCTGTAGTTTTGTCTGAACACGAGTCAGATGACTCTGATGTATCTGAATATGAAGACATGCAACCCCTCTCTACCTATGAGGATTCTGATGCAGAGGATTCCATCCCTTCAGCCTCTCCCCCAGAGGATTTTTCCTTTAGGAAAATCCTGCATACCTTAAGGGAGAATTTCTAATGGGAGAGTCAGGACTACTTACAGTCTAAAGAGACTCAGGGAATTCTTAGATCTTCCACAGCACAGACCCTTGGCCATCCCCCCAAGTCCTGGATGTTGTGGAGGATGTTTTCCTGGAATCCAGCTGGACTCCTGACACCCTCCCTCCTGCACCTAGAAAACCAGACTGGTACTATAGAGTCCCTGACTCGCACACATTTCTTTTAAAAATCCTACTGTTGACCTGGAGGTTTTCTCAAGGGCCTAAAGGGATTAAAGCAACCTCTGCTAAGAGTCCCACCCCGTCGGATAGGGATTCCCAAGCACTAGACAGATGGGGTAAAAAAGTATACACCTCAGCTACTCTTGCTATCAGGGCACTAAATTGTCAGTTCCGTATGCTAAAATTTCAGCAACATACCCTGGAACTCCTCAAACAAAATGTCCTCCTTTCATGCTTGTGCAAAATCTAAACAGTTACAAGATTTAATGCATTCTGGAAGTCAAATAAATAACTAAACACACTTTGCACTGTGGTTTTGATGCTCTTGAAGCTTCGTGCAGGGCAGCAGTCACCAGATCTGTCATTGGAAGGCATGCATGGCTTAAACAGCCCTTGCCAGACCATGTCAAATCTGAATTGTTGGATGCCCCCTTGCACAAAGACAACTTATTTGGCACTAAGGCAAAAGAGGTCTTAAAGATGGAAGAAAAAGCAAAATCTGTGCAGACAGTTAAGAATTTTACAGGCCCAGCCACCCAGTTTCAGCAGGCATTGTCCCACCAAGCACTTGTCCTTTCCTGCTCCCACTAAGCCAGTCCTGCCTAGACCCCGGGGAACCGGACACCCTGCCCCCCCCCGACAGCAGCCACAGGGAATGCAGAGATCTAAGCAGTGGACTACTTCTACTTCAAAACCAGGGAGTTCTAAGCCACCCCCTACTTCAAAACCAGGGAGTTCTAAGCCACCCCCTTATGGTAAGAACTCACAATGACTCACCTCCCTCTGGCCACCTTCACTTACCCCTAGGAGGAAAACTCTCCTTTCACGCAAGCACCTGGGCCACCATTACCAACGACCACTGGGTTCTAAATAGTGTCCCAGGGATACAAATTTTATTTCCACACCCTTCCAACCCCAAAGGGCTCTCAGATCCACCTCCAAACCAGTGGGCAGAGGCTCAAAAGCAATTCCTTTCCCGGCCTTCTATAAGGGCAGTAGAGCACGTTACTGCAGACCAGATAGGCCAAGGTTTCTACTCCAGACTTTTTCTGGTGCCCAGAAAAGAGGACACCTGGTGCCCCATAATCCATCTATCCATTCTAAACACCTTCCTGGTGATCCCTAAAATGCTCACTCTCCAGCAGCTGCTACCCATGCTGTCCAAGGACGCTTGGCTAGCCACCCTAGATCTGAAAGAGGCCTACCTCCACATTCCTGTTAGGGAATCGTGCAGGAAATACCTCACTTTCAGGGGAGGTTCTCAGCACTTGCCTATGGCTTATCTACTGCTCCCAGAGTTTTCACAAAATGTGTGGCTCCGGCCATTGCCTTTTGAAGATAAAAGAATATCCAGTTTTACCCATACTTAGATGACTGCCTTATTCAGGCAGACAGCCAGGAAAAGCTGCTCAAGCACCTGGCCTTTATAAAGTCCCTATTAACCTCCCTAGGGTGCACAGTCAATGAAAAGAAATCCTAGCAGGTGCCCACCCAAAGGATTATATTCCTGGGAGCAAGCCTGGACACAGCATCCCAGATGGCATTCCTTACACCAGAAAAACAAATTTTTCTTACGACCTACTTCTCTCAACTAGCCACCAGACCCAGTTAACTGCAAGGAAGATCCTGCAAACTCTGGGGTTCATGGCATCTTGCATACTACTCATTCCATATGCCAGACTGCATATGAGGAAACTTCGGTGGTACCTAAAAAGCCTTTGGTGTTCACACTCTCAAGACCTGGAGACTCTTATACCTATATTTCCTTGCCTCAGAAAAGATTTTCCCACAACAAGGGACTGCCTTTCTCACCACCCCCTGCCGCCCAGACCCTCACCACAGACGGACTATGCTTGGGGGGGTACACCTGGAAGGCAGGTGCATACAGGGCCAATGGAGCCCGCAGCAAATCCCTTTGCACATCAACCGAAAAGATAATGGCTGTCCAGCACGCCTTGATAGCTTTCAAGCCCCTTCTCTCCCCAGGGGCTTTCCTTATCAAAACAGACACCACTGTGATGTGGTATATAAACAAGCAGGGGAGGGACTCCCTCCTACCCTCTATGCAAGCTGGCCATGACCCTTTGGCACACAGCCTCTGCCATGCAACTACACCTGTTTGCACAATTCCTACCAGGTTCTCTCAACTCTCTGCCAGACCAATTGAGCATAAATCCTCAAACATGAGTGGCAGCTCAACAGAAGAACCTTCACCCTAATTCAGAAATGTGGCACCCCCGAAGGTTGACCTCTTTGCCTTCCACTCCAACCATCAGCTCAGCAAATTCTGCACTAGGGAGCATCACTGCATGGCTTGGAATGTGGATGCCCTGTATTTCCCCTGGGTCAATCTATCAGTCTATGCCTTTCCTCCACTTCCTCTCATCCCCAAGGTACTGCTCAAAATAAAGGAGGAAAAACCAAAGACGATTCTTATAGCTCCAGACTGGCCTTGCCACTACTGGTACCCCTTTCTGCACAGCCTGTCCCCTCTGCCACCACGGCATCTTCCTCAAGCTTCCAAACCTCCTGACCCAGAGGGAAGGGGAATTCATGCATTCCCAATTGCAGACTGTCTATTTGCAGCCTGGCTTATTCCCTAACCCCCAATATATCTGCCAACCTCGGCACACTGGTTCCAGATGTTATATGTGAGGCCAGATGCCCTAGCACTAGAAAGTCTTATGCTGACAAATGGAAAAGATTCTGCACCTAGATTCAAGCTAAGGGAGCCAATGTGGCACAGCCCTCCCTCCCTCCCTTCCTCTCATCCTGGATTTCTTAGCTGAACTACTACACAGTGGCGTCTTTCTCCTCTTTAAAAATTCATGCCTCTGCTATCCCTGCTAATTTCCCATCTGAGCAGCCCCTTTTCTCACACCCTTTGATCAAACCATTCCTAAAAGGGGCTAGCAACTTGAGGCCACTCAGAGCACCAACACCAGCTCGGTACTTTAACTTTGTGTTGGAAAAGCTCACCCTGCCCCTTTCGAACCAGCTTCTTCTGCAGAGCTAAAATTTCTCTCCTGGAAGACAGCTTTCCTTCTAGCCATCACTTCAGCCAGAAGAGTCTCCAATCTGCAAGCGCTCATGGCTGTGGGAACCCTTCATAATTTTCCATGCCGACAGGGTATCCCTCAGAACTAACCCATCCTTCGTGCCTAATTTGGTGTCCAGTGTGGCCCTCAACCAATCCATTCATTTGCCCATCTTTTTTCCTAATCCCCAGAACAAGGGGGAAAGGATCCTGTACTCTAGATTTGCACAGACAGCTCAGATTCTACGTAGACAGAACTAAACCCTTTAGAAAGTCTGATCAATTGCTGGCTAGCTTTGCTGCAGGGGCAGAAGGCAAAGCCATCTCCTAACAAACCATTTCAAAATGGATAGCACACTGCATCCATTTCTGCTACAAACAACATGGAACGTCTCCCCCAAGGGAGTCTGGACTCACTACACCAGAGCAGCCTCCACCTCTGCAGCTTTCTTCAGAAGAGTCCCCACCTCCACCTCTGCAGCTTTCCTCAGAGGAGTCCCCACCAGGGACATCCTAGAGGCTGCCACCCAGACATCTGTTCACACTTTTACCAGACATTACCACCTGCCTGTCTACTCCAAATCCAGGGTGGGGTTTGTCTCTGCAGTCTTGCAGGGCATCCTAGCCAGCCCCTGGTTTCCTTGACTGCCTCCACCCTTTTTCTCAGCTTTGGGAATCAGCCCAAATGTGATGACTGCAACCATGAAACATGAACATAGTACAGTTGTGTACACTTACCATAAATGTAGATCACTGTTGCAGTCCTGGTTTCCCTCCCTCCATCCCATCGCCCTTTTTCTTCTCTGTACTTACAAGGGACATATTGGTATTTACTTTCTAGTGGTGGGGTTCTTCTGCCAGAACCTGGCTCCTACTTGGAGGCTCCTGACAGGTTAGGGCAAGAAAAACTAATGTAATGGTGTTGGCTGACTTAATTTATACTACTGACGACCTGACTTCAGTCCTGTAGCGACAGCAACAGACGCAGAAATACTAAGCCTCTCATTCAGGTTGGCCGAGGGCTACCCTGGCAGCCATAACCCAAATGTGAGGACTGCAACAGTGAATACTAACATCTACATTTATGGTAAGTGTACACAGCTGTACTTCAGGGTCTTCTAGATTCTGGTCTTCCTCCTCCACGATTACACTGAGCTTTGGCAGTCATCCCATACAGCTTTATGCTCCTGCAGTAGTGATTTTAATGGAAAACCTAGTGCAGCTGTATAAGTAAACTTACCATAACAGAAGATCAAGTAGATCCGTGTTGCAGTGCTAACACCCTCTGTCCTTTTGTCTTTATTCCTCTCTCTACCCCTGACTGGGGTGGGGACCCAGGCACATTCATTTTTTTTTTTCTGACATGGCATAACCTGACTTTCTAATGGCTTCAGTATCTTTTTTTAGAGGAAGGAGGGGTCTGAAATTTAATGGCCATATACAAGTCGTATTTATAAGAACTAAAATCTGACAACAGATGAATCAGAGAACGCCTGGGGGGGCCACTACAACAATTTACAGACTCTGGGAAAATGGGACTCTCCATTCAAGCACAAACACATCAACTTAAAAGAACTGATGACCGTCCGAAAAGTTTGATTGCCTTCAAAGACCGATTGCCTTCAAAGACCGATTGCCTTCAAAGACCGATTGCCTTCAAAGACCGATTGCCTTCAAAGACTGATGGAAACCAGGAATATTGTTAGTGAAATCAGACGACACTACACTGATGTGGTACGTAAACAAGCAGGGGGGGACAACGGTTACCCTCTTTATTGCCTAGCAATGGACCTCTGAGAAATGGCAAACTCCCTAGGTCTTCTCCTCATGGCACAGTACCTACCAGGAGAAACAGTCAAATCACCTAACCAGGAGCCTGTCAGACAATCATGAGTGGCAACTTTTTCTCAGCATAGCCAGGGAATGGTGTCCCAGAATACATCTTTTTGCCACCAAAGAAAACGCTAACTAGGAAAGTTTTGTTGAAGGACCAAAACAAGGTTTGCTTGAAAGAGATTCCTTTTACTTCCCTTGGATAGGCCTTTTCCTTTATGCCTTCTCCCCATTACCCTTGTTCTCCAGGGTACTGCTGAAGATAAGGGAAGGGCCAGGTCATTCTAATAGCCCCAGTTTGGCCAAGACAGCACTGGTATCCTCTAATATTCAGTCTAAGCAATAAAGAACCATGGCTGCTTACTCAGTGAGTGGACCTGTTAGCCGAACAAGAACACTATCATACACCTCAACCTGAACATTCTTAAATTGACAGCTTGAGTGGTACCTTGACCCCCTGGAGGGAGACCACCCCTCGACAAACAGGTCCCGGACATTCTACCTAGCACAAGAATATCTTGCTCTGCTAAATGGAAGAGATTCACTGTATGGCTCAGACAAAAGTAACAGACCTCAAGCTCAGATGCCTCTGATCCTTTCTTACTTATCCAAACTTTTTGACAAAAGACTTTTTCTCTTAAAATGCGTTTAAGCAATTTCAGCTTTTATCTACCTGATCTAACCCCCCCCCCTCTTCTCCCATCATGTATTGAACTAGTTCTTGAGAGAGGTTATGCACATTAGACCCAGAGGAAACCTCCCATTCCCCCTTAGGTTATCAGTTTCATTCTGGAGAAGCTCACACCTTTCAAACCAGCTGACCTGGAAGACAGCCTTCCTGGTAGCCATTACTTCAGTTAGAAGAGTTTCAGAGCTTCAGGCCCTTATGCGTGTGGAACCTTTCATCATCATCCTCCCATTCAGAGTCTCTCCTACACCTAAACTCTCCTTAATGGCTAAAGTGGTTACAGAGATCTCTTTAAATGAAACTATCTCCTTGCCTACCTTCTTTCCTATCCCTCGAAACAAAGGGGAAAGTATCCTCCATACATTCGATGTGTATAGGCATCTGTGTCGCTGAAAGGAAATGTGAGAAATTCTGACTAGCGCTTTGTGCCCTTTGCCTGCAGTTCTGAGGGGAGACCAGTTGTTCATCGTGTTACACTGCTGCGGTCATTACACTTGGGTTATCCTGCCGTCAGGCAGTCCCGCAGTCGGCCAGAGTTCCAAAGTCTTGGTCTGACGTCTATTGCTGTCTCCTCTTCCCTGACGTCAGTGCGACAGGGGTGTATAAGATGCAGCCAACGCCATTTTCTTCAGTCTTTCTTGCCGCGCAGTGCCCAAAGCAGAAGCAGTTCGCAAGTGCCGGTCGGCCGACTCCTGAGATTTTTATTCCGAATCCAGAACCAAAGTCTTCTAAAAAAGCTAAGTACCCCATTGGGGAAACTTTTTTTTTTCTTGCCTCAGACCGATGTCAGTAAAAGTTAAAAACTGTATTTCTTGTGGGAAGCAAATACTTCATAAGGATTTCCACTCCTTTTGTATTCCATGCCTAGGCCCTGACAACGACATCACTGGTTGTCGGTTTTGTGCTAGGTTTAACAAGCGTACTATTAAACGTCAGTTTGATTTTTCCCGACATTATTTTGGTAGAAAATTCAATTACACCATGCCATCGGAAATTCCGATGACCGCAATGCATAAAAAGGACAAGGACAGGCATCCAAGGCCCAAAACTGACTAGGACTCTTCTAGGCCAGTCCTCCGGTTTTCAGCTAGGCGCCTACGCAGCCCCTGACGACCGCTTCCACAGAACCACAGACCGCATCAGACTCCCACGTGGAGCTGGCTGGGCCTTCGGATGCACTAGACCTTCGATTCCCTCTGTAGGTATCGGTAAGCTGAAGTAGCTGAGCAAATTCAGTTAGAGGGTGTTTTCAGACCCACCCAGTTAACCATTAAACCCTCTGTTAAGTCTAAGCCCACCTTAAAAGCAAAGAAACAGACACAACTGTCTCCAGGACAGGCTTCCATGCCTAAGAAACAAATGCTAAAAATGGCCGAGGACCTAATCACCCTGATCAGGGGGTCCCATCCCCCTCCTGATAAAAGGCCCAGACAGGATGCAGACTATGAATCTTCTGACCAGTTGTCCATTTCCTGTGACTCTTCCTCTGACCTAGGATATTCTTTACCCGTTTATGAGGATTCTGATGCTGAGGAATCAATTCAGTCAGCCTCTCCGCCTGAGGATTTCTCCTTTGGGGAGACCTTACATACCATGAAGGAGCATTTCCATTGGGAAGGTCAGGATTACTCAGAATCCAAGAAAAGGCTCACAGACTTCCTTTTATTGCCTCAACACAGACCCCTTGCTACCCCGCCAGTTCTAGACATTGTGGATGACGTGTACACTGAATCCAGATTGAACCCTGACTCCTTACCCCCAGCCCCAGTTAAACCTGATGGATATTCCTTGATTCTCACAAATTTCTGTACAAAAGCCCTGTTGCTGACCCTGAAACTATTTCTCAGGGACCCAAAGGGATTAAGGCCTCATCAGCAAAAAACCCAGTTCCCTCTGACAGATTCCAGAGCTTTAGACAGATGGGGAAAGAAGGTATATACGTCTGCAACTTTAGCAATGAGAGCCTTGAATTGCCAGTTTCACATGCTAAAATATCAGCAATTTTTGATGTCTCAGTTGAAACAAAAGATGCTTCCAGATTCAGATCCTCCTAACTTAAAAGAAATGCAGGATTTATTGCATGCTGCTGAACAAGTGGGAAAACATACTTTGCAATGTGGGTTTGACTCCTTGGAGACCTCCTGTAGAGCAGCAGTTACAGGCTCTGTCATTAGAAGGCATGCTTGGTTAAAAGAACATACGTTACCAGATCATTTTAAGGTAAAATTATTGGATGCACCTTTGCAGTGGGATGTGCTGTTTTGAGTTAAGGCAGAAGAGGTATTAAAGAAGATG
>NC_056729.1:1007889875-1007929282 GCF_019279795.1 Protopterus annectens
AATTTGCCCTTTTGAGGTTTTCACTCATGGTGTAGTACAACAATAAGTTTGCAGAGTTAATTGCTTTAGTTGATTTTTATTTCTGATATCTTGTATGAAAGGAATGTTTCATTTTCTGACATACTTAGACTATTGAATGGGACACGTCACCCCCTCCAGGGAACTCAACCTAGCCTGTGATATTAATAGAACTTGGAGAGACAGGTACATCTCCCAGTGATTGCCACTCCTCTAGAATAAACTCCCACTTCATGTAAAGCAGAGCTCCTCAGTAACCCTACGTAAGTGCAACCTTGACGATGGGCAACTGCATATTCACCCTGGGGGATAGTACCTATGGCCTTCCTGGACAGGGGCAGTTGATGCTGATCATAGAATTGCTCTGCAAAAAAAATGACAATCTAACTATGGTCAGTTAGGGTACTTATTTTTGTTTTTTTTTTCTCACATTGCTAGTCTTGTAAAGGTCCTAGGGCCATTAGCCTAGTAACCTCCTATGAACCTACGGAAGGTAGGGCAGATATAAGGCTTGTCCCATATGTATTCATTGGGAACATTTGCACTCAAGTATTTACACTTAGTTGACTGGGTTAGTACCAATTGGCCAGTGGCCTCTCTTCATGGGAAGACCTAAAGTGGTATTTATACTAACTAGGAGAAATTAAGCCAAGGCACTGAGGGACTTCCCTTACTCTTTTCAGTAAGTGCTATAAAGTCTTTTATATTGACCCAAGCTACCATCAGCTCAGGCAGATGGGGCCTTCGTTTATTTCATTGTTCGAAAGTTGCAATCCTGAATGCAGCCCCTCCCACCTCAGGCTGAACTGCAGTGTCAGTATTGGAAAGTTAATCCAACTACCTGGCGCACCCAGATAGAATCTACAACCTTCTGATCTTCCAGCACCAAAGGTGAGTGTGCTACCTGTTTACCTACTGAGGCTGTTATATAACAGAGAAATAAAGTAGTACTAGAAAATAAAGAAATCAAGACAAGAGTGTCCTTAAACTGAAACTGGTGAAATGGCATCAAATCAACAGGAGGTAGATTCTCTTTGGCATAATTCTTTAGAAAATTTGACTGGAAGTTTATTGGCTCAAGCTCAGAGGGACTCTTGGCCTGCATTCTGACTATATGACGTGTCAGTTTAAATTGTCTGGCAGTTGGTGCAGAGAATTAAGGTTACATGAACTGCTAAGAACAGATTCCTGTAATATAGGCCAGGGTTTGATACCCTCACCCCTGCTGTTTGACCTTAAGCAAGTCACTTAAGCAGACAATGTTTTGGGGCATGTGAAAAATGGGCTAGGTTCCCCAGTGGTATACTGGACTGCATGCCTAGTAACAATCTATGAACCTATAGGAGATTTAGGTAATACTCTGGGAGAATGAGTTTTAGATTAGTGAAGAATATTGCTGTGTAACATCAAAAGTATAGGGAAAACATGACCTTGCTACAGTAACACCTTGTGTCCGTCTTAAGTTATGCTTAAAGACTTTGTTACCTGGTTGCATACCTCTCAAACTACAGCCATTGAAAATATAGACAAAAGCGATTGAAAAGCGGGTACATTAGCAAAAAAAAGAAATCCGGAACTTCATTTGCAATGGCATTCCTCCTGCCACTTCCAAAAGATTGGGGGGATACCTTAACATTCAGAAGTACTTTGGTCCTCTTCACTCCGCACTTCCACACCTGTTATTATTTCTTGATTAATCTAAACATGCTTTTTTTTTCAACTACATTACCAAGGAAATTGAAACCAGATTCTAAAATAGCATGCTTTGATATCATAGGTTCATAGGTTGATACTGGGCTATTTGCCCGAAGGCGTATATTAGCCCAGCCACGTTGTGTGGTATTCACTACCCCTTTAGTAGTTCCCTAGACCCTTGTACTAGCAGCTAGTACCATTGGCCCCTATATAGTAGTGCTGTTGGTGTGTTCCCCAGTGTGAACTTTGTTACCCATCCACTCATCAAGGTTCCTCTAGTGAGGGGCTCTTTCTTATGTAGATCGGGACCCTGTTCCATAGAAAGGGAAGTCTCTGCAAAGGGAATATATCCCTCCAGCATGTTCTATTCATTTTTGTGTTGAGGTTTATATCCCTAGAGCGTGTAGCTAGAGTAGATTTGGTTTTGCTAAAATGGAGCATGTTCAATTCTGGGTTGAACATGGCTCTGTACGTTAGACAGAGATCGCCTCTGAGAAAGTGGTATGCAACAGATAACAGTCTTAGCTTTTGCAATAGGGCAACTGTTTCAGGCCAGTAATCCTCTTGGTTAGGTACCTCTGTGGTCGCTCCAGCTGCTAGAGATGTCTAGCCAGGTACATTCTAATTGGTGCATTGTACTCAATAATGGGTCTGATGAGGGAAGAGTAGAGGGGCACCATTGCATCCTTAGATCTTGATGCGAACCCTTTCATGATCAGATGGGTCACATAGAAGGATTTTCTAACCACTTTGGCAACATGGTTATCAAAGGAAAGCTGACTCTCTACTTGGGTCCCTAGATCCCTTATTTCTTCTTCAGATTTCAGGGGATTACCTCCTATGTTGTAGCTTGCGGGTACTCTGTTTTTTCCAAAGGGGATTACTACGCATTTTTTTTGCATTTAGCTTGAGACCATGGCTTTGACACTATGCATCAGTCTCATTTTGGCCCTTCTGGAGAATCTCAATGTTGGCCGGAGACTCTATTATAGCACCCAGTTTGCAGTCGTCCGCAAACTTAGCCACAGCCCTTCCGTGCTTGCCTGTACTTCTGAGAAGTATATGCCAAACAGGAGGAGCCCCAGGACAGAGCCCTGAGGCACACAACTCGTTACTGGTCTGGATATATCCCAATCTTTCTGAAAAAGAAATGTGAATTTACACATCTGGTGAGTATAGGTGACTAGAACACAAAACTGTACAACCAGGTACACTGGAAATGTAAACACTGGACTAGCTTTAAATACTTGCCAGTATGAAACTTAATTGTACCTAGATGCACCTGGCAAACGTTGTCAGCCTAAACGGTCTAGACATAGTGTACAGAAATAAAAAGCTCTGTTCGAATTTCCCATCCACATAGTGGGATAAAGGCTGTGTGTTTACAAGTCAGCAAAGTGAATGATATTCAAACATGAGCATAAATGGCTTTTCCTGCAAGATAGTAATGTAATAAACAACCAATAACTAAATGAAACATAAATTAAAACAACAAGGCCAGGACACTTATTTATTAAATCACAGGCAATGAAAAAACTCTAGCGCCTTGGTTCTAAAAAGCCTTCATGGAGTAAAAAATAAAATACAAACTTCTTAAATAGTACATTCCTTAATCACACAATTATATAAGTAAACAAAATTAAGAATATCCAATAAAAAGCTTGATTTCCATTTACATTCTTGGTTCAGTCCAACAGGTGTCAGTGTTGCAAACTTCAGGTTAAACAAAGCTTCTTTATATAGCAATTTCTTTTTTCTATCAAAACTGCCTTCACCAACCTTTAATTTTCTGTCTCACCTTCGTTCTTGCGTATGGGATCGGAGCTGATCCTCTGCTCCGACTCAGCCTATTTACAAGCTGGAAGTCTTCTAGTTGGCTCGTGGCTAGGTAGGTATCCCATAGTGCATCAGTACAATCCCCAGATTTCATTTGCCACGTCAACAAGTTCGGTTGTGTTTCTCTTTGGCTCTAAGTTTTTTTAATTTATTAGAAATTTATTCAACATTTTTGTGCTTTCTAGGCTAACCTGTTATATCATAGTTGTTTAGTATAGTTAGTGTAGTTTACAATAGTTAACTTTATAATTGTGCCTTTGTGTGCACTCTTTTGATAAGTGGCCTTTTGGCTTGATTGTATTGGTATCCTGTGTGCTATTTGTTCATGTTAATCATAGTTTGGTATTTGTAGGTGCCTTTGCGCTTAGTTTGATGTGTGTAGTTATTAGGAGTTAGTCTGAGTTTTTGGCGGATTCCCACTTGCTAAATTGTTAGCGTAGTTAACAGGACGAGCTTTGTTCTGTTTTGATTCTTTAGTCATAAGCATTTAGTGGTGATGTTCATCGTGTTTCAGCTGTGTACTCCTGGCGCTCTGACATCAGGGAGCATAGCTGAACAGCCGACGCCGGACCCAGACTTTGGGATTCTGGCCGACCGAGGACGGTCTGCCAGCAGGGGAGAACCCTACAGTCATGACTGCAACAGTGAAGACACTCAAACATCTACATTTATGGTAAGTGTACACAACTGTACTTTGCCAGAACACTGTTCTTTCTTAATATATTGAAAGTTTCACTGTATTCTGGTTTGAGTGTGACTTTCCTGCCTTTCTCTTAACTAGGTCTGTTTTAGTTAGATGACCTAGTTTTCTGTTCCCTTCCTTGCCCGGGCTAGGCCCGTTTGTTAGAGGACCTAGTCCTCCACCTTTTTTCTTTGTGTGTGCATTGTGTAAGAATGTCCAAAGTTAGTAAGGACCATAAGCAGTCTGGCTTCAAGAAATGTATTAAATGCTCACAGAAAATGTCCATCACAGATGGCCACAGTAACTACGTTTACTGTCTAGGGGCCATCCATTTACATGAAGCCTGCTTATTTTGCCACTCGTTTAGTCCTAGGGTGTTGCAAGAATAAGCTCATCCTAAAAGGTAGTCTTAAACCTTCCTTTGAGGAAGATCTGGCTAGCTCTTCCTCTTACAGATCTCAGGGATCTAAAAAGAAAAAGTCGGAGCCACCTCTTAAAATCACAAAAACTGATAAGCCTTCTGCCTCTTCTGCTCCACAGAGCTTTGTGCCGATTGAGAGCACTACTGTGACTACAGGGTTGGTTCAAAGTATTTCAGAGCAGACCACTGAGACCATTTCACGGAGCCGGTCTGTGGATCCTCTACCGGCCTCCACTATATTAAAATCTCAGATACCTCAGAGATCCTGTTCTCCTACTCTGTCATCCAGGTCTTCCAGGAGTTTATCGGAAGAAGATGTGGGGAGGGAAGTGCTGAGACTGTTTAAGTCATCTGCTTTGCCTAAATTGCTGTTGGCTCTGACTCTGTCAGTTCCAGAGCCACTTGGGTCCGTTCAGCCCTCTGCGATCATTCTCCTCTGAGCCATGCTGGTCTTTCTGAGCAGGAGCGCTTGGTACCACTGGTGGAACCTTCGGTTCCAGCTCCCCCTGTGTCTGTTTCGGAGCAGAGTTCTGCTCTGACACTTCCGGTGCCATCCGTAGTGTCTAGGGGCCGAAGCTCCCAGGTTGGCCCGAACAGGGATGCTTGGAACCGAACTTCTTCGGTTCCGAGTTTTCCTCTCAGCGAGTCGGCTAGGGTGAGTTCGGACCCTGTGTCTATCTCAGAGCCGACGGCATCCTCTGTCTCTTCGGAGCCGGAGAGGTAGGCATTCAAGATGAGTGTGCTGTCCCGATTAGGCTTCTACTAGAGGTACCAACACTCTCTTCCCCCTAAAGCATCTACTTCTGTTTCAGCTCCTACTTCCTCCATGGACAGCAGCGACCCTCAGCCTCTGGAGCCACAGGCTGGTGGCCCCCACTCTTATGAGACCTCCCCGGAATGTCCTGAGGAGCCCCTGTGGAAGAGAACAGGTAAGAGGAAGCATGTAGACTCCCAGGATGTGTCTCTGACCTCTGACACTGACCTCGAGGAGTCAGAAAGGTCCCCCAAGTCATCCTCTGATGTCTCCTTCGTAGACATCCTGGAAATCCTTAAGCAGAGGTGCGGCTGGCCCACTGTCACCCCTTCTAATGAGGGGTCGGTGTACCTGAAGGCTTTCAGGTCTCAACCTTCAGCCTCTTGGGTGCCTCCACCTTTCTACTAACTGATGGAGCTAGTTAGTTGAAAGGTGTGGGATACTCCTGATGCTGTGGAGCTAGTCCCCAGGAGATCAAATACATTTCTTACTGCCCCTCCTGAGAAATATTTTCTTTGTCTAAAGGTGTTCTGCAGATGCCATGGTGGTGGCAGCAGCCACTAAGAAGGAGCTAGCTGATACTTAAGTTCATCTGACAAATAAGGAGTCTCCAACAATGGACAGATATGGGAAGTGTATCTTTAGTTCGGCGGCATTTACCCTGACTGCCCAGTTCTCCACCTTGAACTCTATTGTTAACTCTTCTATGCGGCTTATTTCGTGTGCAGCCAATGGCACGTGTAGGGCTGCGGGTTCCAGAATTTCCCAAAGGCATCATTCCTGGATGCGTTTGTGTAATTTTGCAGAACCGTTCAAGTCCACCTTTACCAACACCCCCTCCAATGTAAAGGACACTCTCGCCCGATGCGAGCAAGAAGGAAAAACACCCTGCAGTGGGAGTACATTTTACTGTTCCATCTAGACCATACCCTAAGGGTCAGAGGGGGCGGTAAAATGTGGTTCAAGAAGTCCCAGAGGTGTTTCCAGGATGCACAGAGTGACCTCCTTCAGAGGCAGAGGAGGAAATGGTAGATGTCGCCCTAGAGGCAGGGGCAGTCTGCAAAACCAGGGAGGTAGTGATTCCTTTCGGGGCCAGCCTTACCAGCTCCTGATGTGGGGCCCGACTGTGCTTCTCTGGGGCCGGTCGAGGGTCTCATTTCTTTGTATCCAGAAGCCTGGCTGGGTATCACTCAATGGGTACAAAGAATTATTACCAGAGGTTGTCGTACCTTTTCTCTTCCACCTGTTCCCAAGAAGATCCCAGATGTTCCACCCAGTCACAGGAATCGGGCAACTTTGGAGGTCAGCAAGTTGCTGTCAGTCATCCAAACCGTCCCATCAGACCAAATAGGATCCGTAAGTTACTCCAGATTCTTTTTGGTGCCAAAACGTACAGGGGACTGGAGGCCCATTCTGGACCTCAGCAGATTGAACGAATCAGTAAAGGGCAAGTTCCAGATGGTGACACTGAAGTCTATACTCCCGTTATTAGGGAAAGACAATTGGATGTGCTCAGTAATCTCCAAGACGCCTACTACCACATAAAAATGGACAGGGTGACGAGGAGTCATCTACGCAGGGTGACGAGGAGTCATCTACGCTTCTGGCTGGGAATCAGTCATTACCAGTTTCATGCTCTGCCCTTTGGTCTCACTACAGCCCTCAGGGTGTTCACCAAATGTATGGCAGTAGTGACGGCTCACCTGAGACTTGGAGGATTCCAGGTGTTTCCGTATCTGGACATCTGGCTCTTGACTGCCCCCACCAGACATCTACTTCTTCAAACCAGGGACGCTACTGTTCATTTTTGTGCCCAGCTGGGAATGTCTATAAATTGGGAAAAATCTGCCTTATTTGCCCTCTCAATCTGTGATTTTTATAGGCGCAGAGATGGACACAGACATGTTGGTTCACCTTCCTGCCGAAAGGGCACACAGTCTATTTCTTCAAATTCGGCGTCTTCTCCCCTTACAAAAGATCAAAGCCAAGACTATTCTGCAGCTTCTAAGGACCATGGCTTCCACCATATTACTAGTGCCACTAGCCAGGCTGCACATGAGAATTCTTCACTGGCTCCTGTCGCCCCAATGGTCTTTTCAGCACCTCCCATTATCTCATCACATTCTGCTGACAGAATCTTGCAAGAAGGACCTCCTTTGGTGGACACTACCCAGTCAGTTAACCACGGGCACCTCATTTGTTCCTCACCAACCCGTTTGCCACTGTGACCACGGATGCCTCACAGGGTGGGGGGGGGCATTATCCTGGCAGGACTGTCCAAGACGCATGACAAGATCACGAGGCTCACCTGCATATCAGCGTTCTAGAGATGAAGGCGGTGCTCCTGGTATTGCAAGCACTCTATGACCTTCTGCCTCTGGGGACTATTGCAATACAATCAGACATGTCGGTAGTATGGTATATCAACAGACTGTGCGGAACCAGATCTTACCCACTCTGTCGAGAGGTCATGCGAGTTTGGAAATGGGTGGTAGCTTCCCAGAATTTTCTGGTGGCAATGCACATTCCAGGGACAACCAGTGTGATAGCCGACAAGCTCAGCAGGGCAATCCTTGTGCCTCATGAGTGGTCTCTGAAACAGCGGAACAAATTTTCCACAGATGGGGATAGCCTTGCTGTGACCTCTTTGCCAGTCCAATCAATGCCAAATGCAGCAGCTACTTTCTCCCTCATCCCCCCCTCCGGAGGAGTCACCGAGAGACGCACTTGTTCGCGATTGGCCCCTGGGTCTCCTGTATGCTTTTCCTCTCATTCCCATGGTTATTCAGAAAGCGAAACAGCGGGGAAGCAAACTTTTATCCTCATTGCTCCTTACTGGCCTCATCAGGTTTGGTTCCCCTTCCTTGGGCCTCTTCTCCTGGACGATCCTTGGATCCTGGACCCAGCTCCAGACCTGTTGACTCGCATGTCAGGTTCGCTTCATCCCTCCTTACACACACTCAATTTGACAGCGGGGCTGCTCCAGTTCCATCCCTAGTCAGGCTTCACAACTTCTCACTCTGACTCCTATCCTTACGTCTTTTCATAAACCTTCCACTTGGAGACTGTATTTCAGTAAATGGAGAAGATTTTCTACCTGGGCAGAGAAAATGAATGTTGCCCCTTACACTGCCTCCATTCCAGTGGTTTTGGAATTCCTGTCTGAGCTTTTTCACCAGGGATCTGCGGCTGCCACTATCAGAGTTCAATTGGCAGCGATTTCAAACTTTCATCTAGGTTTTCAAGATTCTGATCTGATGGTCCCGTAAGCTGTGCAAAACCTTCCTTAAAGGTGCCACTAAGACTCCCCTTTCAAGAACCTGTTGCCTCGTGGGATTTAAATTTTGTGTTATTCAAATTGACTTCTCCACCCTTTGAGCCTTCTCATTCATCTTCTTTGAAATTCTTGTGTTGGAAGACTTTTTTCTGGTGGCTATCACGTCGGCCAGACTGTTGTCAGAGTTGCAAGCATTATCTGTAAAAAAAAAAAAAAAAAAAAACCCTTATCTGATTTTTCACAAGGACAGGGTGTTCCTTCGTACTAATCCCTCCTTTGTCCCGAAGGTCTATTCTCATGCCACTTTGAATCAATCCATAGAGCTTCTGCTGTTCTTTCCAAATCATTCCAATGCAGCCGAATACAGGTTTCACCAGCTGAGTGTCCATAGACAATTACATTTTTATTTGCACCAGGCTAAGGAAATCAGATCAATTATTCATTTCCTTCCCTGAATCCAGGTCAGGATTACCAGTTTCCAAAGTGACACTCTAATTGGATTTCTAGCTGCATAGCTTATGTTTACAATTCTGAGTGTAGACCTTTACTCTTTAAAATCAAGGCTCATTCTACCATATCTTAGTCTACCTTTGCAGCCTTTCAAGCCAGAGTCCCACTTGATAATTGTGCAGCAGCTATGTGGGCTACCCCTCACACTTTTATTACTCATTACGAATTGGATTCTACCTCCAGGGGTAGAGCTTTATTTGGTTCCACGGTACTCAGGAGTATTTTTCCTTGAGCCACCCAAGAATAAGGCGCTAGGGACACTGTCCCATATGTAAGAATAAAGGCGAGATAGGACTACAGAACATAAAGAAGTTATGTACTCACCATAACGTTCCATGTTTGTAGTCCATCTCACCCTTCATTCTTACGAACTCACCCACCTACCCCCAGCCTGAAAGTACCTGGAGACAGAAAAACATTTTCCTTTTTGTATGGAGACATTTTAGTATTGGCTTCTTTGGTATATTATTATCTCTCCTAGTTAACAGCAAGCAAGATCTGGGGATTGTACTGGTGCACCATGGGATACCTACCTAGCCACGAGCTTAAGTAGAAGACTTTCAGCTTGTAAAATAGGCAGAGTCTGAGCAGAGTATCTGCTCCAATTGCATATGTAAGAATGAAGGGCGAGATGGACTACAAACATGGGACATTATGTTGAGTACATAACTTCTTTTTTTTTCTCTAGAATTGTTGCCCTAAGCCCTGTTGGATCACTGGGATGATAGTGGATCACTGGGATGGCAGAATTTAAAATGTGAAGCAAGAGGGCTTTCCATCTTGACATTAATGTCTTTAACATGTTCCTGCAATCTACATTTAAAAGCCCTATTGCTTTCTCCTATATAATACATTTCACAGGGACATTCCACCACTTAAATAGCCTCAGTGTGACAATAATACTTATCAATGGGTGTAAACATAATCCCATTAATGTTATCAAATGTTCACTACAAACTTACAAGTAATACAGCTATTACATGGGGAAAGTACCCACCTCACTAGGTTGAACCACCATATTAGCCATAGGAATCTTAAATCTGCTATGGACTAAAAAATCTTTATGACCTCTTTTATATGAAAAGAGAGGGTTACAACTCAATACATCTGCAAACCTTTTATATCCAAGTAAAGAAACTCCAGTAATATTTGATTGCATCTTCCACCACATTACTTAAAACTTCCACACCAGTTACTTATTTCTCGATTAATCTAAACATGCTTTTTTTTCCCAACTACATTACCAAGGAAATTGAAACTAGATTTTAAAATGAACATGCTTTGATATCTCCAATCTTGCTAAAGAAATGTGAATGTACACATTTGGTGAATATAGGTAACTAGAACACAACTCCACGACCAGGTACACTGGAAATGTAAACACTGGACTAGCTTTAAATACTTTCCGATATGAAACTTAATTGTACCTAGATGGAACTGACAAATGTAGTTGGACTTAACGGTCCAGGCATAGTGTACAGAAATAAAAAGCTCTGTTCGAATTTCCCATCCACATAGTGGGATGAAGGCTGTTTATAAGTCAGCAAAGTGAATGATATTCAAACAGAGGAGCTTTTCATGCAAGACAGTAATGTAGTAAATGGAGTTACAGCAGCAAATGTTTATAGTACACAAAAAGGTATGCAATTTTTGAAGTCTTTGATTCTTATTCACAGAACTGAGAGAAAACAGAACCATGAAGCTGTACAGTGTGGAAGTGTCCTGCAGGACACTAGTAGTAATGATTAGAAGCAACAATGCTACACAGCAGTAAGCACTTCAAAAGAATTTAAAGAAAGTTGTAAATAGCCTTTAACTTAAGGTAGCAGGACCCACATCTTTTACCGCATCTAAATGCAGCAGTAGAATCCTGTGAACTTTAAACTGTGCAACTAACATGCCTAGGGTAGTAACGCACTGTGTAGGCACATATATGCTCTGAGACAAGAAATACATTTTTTTCTGTGAAACATTTGTTATAACAAGTTTCTATATTTTCAGTCTTTAATTTAGGAAATATATTTAAAGGCATTAATTCATATAGAGAGGGGTGGCCAGTTAAGGCATACGTGATTGTGATCTCAATTTCACAGTTGAAAAAGGTTTCCTGGAACTATATCAACCCCTGACTCTTCCCTGAAGTCAGGTCGTCAGGGGTATAAAAGATGCAGCTGATGCCATTTTATTCAGTCTTTCTTACCATGCGGTGCCCGAAGAAGAAGCAGTTCACAAGTGCCGGTCAGCCGACTCCTGAGATTTTCGTCTTCGAGTTTCAGATCTGAAGCCAAGTACCCTGTTGGGGAAACTTTTTTCTTGCTCCAGACCGATGTCAGAAAAAGTTAATTGTATTTCTTGTCGGAAGCAAATACCTCATAAGGACTTTCATTCTTACTGTATTCCTTGCCAAGCCCTGACCACGACGTTGCTAGTTGTCGGTTTTGTGCTAGATTTAACCAACGCACTATTAAGCATCGGTACGATTTTGCATTAAGCTATTTTGGGCTAAGATTTAATTATACAATGTTGGATAGCCATCCGAGTACCGGAGTTCACAAAAAACGCAAAGAAAGACAGGCTACCGAGGTCCAAAACAGACTGCGAAGCTTCTCCTAAGCAAGTCACCGATTCGCTGATTCGCAGTGAGGTGCTTTCACAGCCCCTGATGCCCGCTACTTTAGAGTTGCAGGCCACTACCGACTCCCACGTGGAGTCGGCCAGGCCGCAGGAAACTCAAGGTATTGGAGCCTCTGAGATTGTTCCCTCAGATGGGTCTGGAGCCGCTGAGCAAGCATCTGCTTCTGAGGGTGTATTCAGACCTAAACAATTGTATATTAAACCGACTTCAAAGATTAAAACACCTTTAAAGCAGTTCACCAGCCACAAGGACAGGCCTCCATGCCCAAAAAACAGATGCTCAAAATGGCTGAAGACTTGATTACCTTGATCAGGGGTTCCCATCCCCCTCCTAAGAGGCCTAGGCAAGAAACAGACTATGAATCTTCAGATCAGTTTTCCATTTCTTCTGATTCCTCTCCTGATCAGGAATATTCTCTTCCCCCCTCTGAGGATTCTGATTCTGAACAATCAAATTCCTTCAGCTTCTCCTGAGGACTACTCTTTTGGGGAAACCTTGCATACCATGAGGGAGCACTTCCACTGGGAGAGCCAAGATTTTTCAGAATCTAAGGAAAGGCTCTGAGACTTCCTTTTACTACCTCAACACAGGCCTCTAGCTATTCCACCTGTGTTCGACATTGTAGATCTGTTCTCGGAGTCTAGTCTGACACCTGATTCTTTACCTCCAGCTCCTGTTAAGCCGGACAGATACTACAGGGTCCCTGACTCTCGTAAATTCCTTTTCAAAAACCCTACTGCAGACCCAGAAACTATTTCTCATGGTCCAAAAGGGGTCAAGGCTTCTACTGCAAAAAACCATACCCCCTCTGACAGGGATTCTAGGGCTCTGGATAGATGGGGAAAAAAATTTACATATCTGCTACTTTGGCTATAAGGGCCTTAAATTGCCAGTTTCATATGCTCATATATCCGCAATATATCATGGCACTGCTTAAACAGAAAGTAATGGCAAATTCCGAATGTGCAGAAAACAAAGAAATGCAGGATTTATTGCATGCAGCTGAACAAGTTGGAAAGCATACTTTGCAATGTGGGTTTGATTCTCCTCCTGCAGGGCTGCTGTTACGGGCTCTGTCATTAGGAGGCATGCTTGGTTAAAGGAACAAAATCTGCCTGACCGTGTTAAAGCAAAATTATTAGATGCTCTTTTACAACATGATACCTTGTTTGGTGTTAAGGCAGAAGAGGTGTTAACTCATTAACTCAGAGTACCTGCTCATGGCGCTTCTGTGCTTAACACAGAGTGCACCATGAGAAGATACTAATTGCAAGCTGTTACCCCAGAGTGCCTTCCACAAGCGTGAGAAACATTATTGTACATTTGTAGATCAGCTTAATGTGAAACACACTGAAATCGTAACTGAACTTGTAACTTATCTTGTGCAGCTACGATTCAGTATGTTTTTACATTAGGCTTACGTTTAACTTTCATTAGAAAATCTGCTTACAAAGTAGTTGCTAAAGCAATTGGTGGCAGCCAGTCAGAATCTTGCATTCCAAGCCACCACTTGCATCACATCTCCACCCCCAACATGAATTTCTTTTGTTTTCCCCCAAATACATAGAGGGTCCAGCAGCAGGTCTGTCCTTTCTGCAAATATTTGTAGATTTTACCTGCTGGATCCCTCAAAAGTTATTTTGTGGACTCACGGTTTGCACACATCGCTGGAGCTAGAAGAAGTTTGCCGGTTCAGCTTTCTTGGTTCAACTTTGCCCAAGGAGTTTATAATGTAAAATGTGTTTTTGCAGCCAATAACCAAATGCAACTGTATTTTGATATGCCAACCCAAAAAAAATGTTTCATTTTGCTTCGTTCTAATGGGGGAGTAGGTGTATTATCGTTATTCCAAGCTGTTGCCATAAACATCATTGCAGAATTACTACTTTTATTTCCTGTCAGTAGTACCCCTTCTGTTCTGCTTTTGGAATGCACCTTGCACCATAGTGGTATAGCTGAGGAAGTGAGCCACTGGAACTGCGTTGATATTCTTTAAAATGGTCCCTTTGTTGCTAAAAATAATGTCACGGTGGTTTGTGGATGCATTGTTGAAAGCGTTGTTAGCAGCATTACTTTTAAATGCAAGGGATGCATGTTTGACAGCTGCTTTTAACATTATTCTCCGGTTTCTGGCCGTTCTTTGAATGCTTTTGTTTTCAATTACCTGATTTGAGTACACAATCTGAATGCAGGTTTCTACCTGGCTGTCATATGCATTTGATAACCTAAGGCTGAAGTAGTTCATCTTGTTACTGTGAGTTTAGTTAACAGCAGTGTCAAATCTGACTGTTTCACATAAATGTAATACAGATGTTCTGGCTCTGTGCGACTTTCATGGTGTTAGGCTGGTTAATAGATGAAGAAGCTTGTCAGCTTATGAACCGTAAATCTGCTTTACAGAGTGGTCTGTTTTCCATGAGTTTAAGCATGACAATTTTGCAAATGCAAAGAGGCTTCTCCTGATCTTACCTATTTACTTCTTGAGGAATTACCTTCTAACTTTGCTTGTTTAAGTTATCTGAATTTACCAGCTTGTTAGCATTGGTTTTGAGGTTGCCAGCACTGAACCATGCAGCTTTGTCACTGGTATTCTTAGTGCCCAGTCATGTGGTGGGCATGGCAATGTTAAATGCTTCAACATAAATATTCTTTTGGTGCCAAGTGTTTTTTGCTGTACTATTAGCAGTTATTGACCTGTAGATCCCAGTGCAGGTGATTTACAGGTTTGGTGTCAGAGTTGATGACAACCCTGTCTGTTTTGGTGCAGGCTGTACCTGCTTTTTGTCAGGCAACTTGTTTGTTTATTTAATTCCTTGTCTAAGGCTGTTTGTATACAAATGAGGCTGAAACCTGCCTTTAATATTGGGGTTTTTGTGACATGTATTTTGTGTTTTATGCCAAACTACTGAAAATTATTGTGTTTTTTTTTTTCTCAATGCAGTATTAAGCATACTAGCCTTGTAGAAATAGGCTTCAGATTAGAGGGAGAATAGTGGGATTTGTCCAATTTGTATTGGGTTGACCCTGCAACCAGTGTTAGCTATTGATCTGGCTAGTATTTTGCCCCACGTTTTGATGGACTCGGACAGTCCCCTCCTAAAAAAAAAAAAAAAAAAAAAAAAAAAAAAAAACACATAAAAATAAATAATGAAAATATGCATCGGCCTACAGCTTCTGATCCTACAGTCCTCTCGGCCATGGGCAGGTTATCGACCACTTGCCTTTGGTTACCTCCAGGTCCCCTGGTGTGGTGTTTGTGTGTGACATGAGGATCAGACACCTCCTCTGAGGCTATACCTATGCTACTGCAAAAAGGTAAGAAAGCTATAGATAGCAAAACAAACATATACAGATTAACACTAGGGTGGTAAAATAGAGCAAAGTTGGTTGGTGAGAGGATTATAAACATACCATGTCTGTCCTTTCAGAAGGATAGAATGGAGAGGTGGTATGATTTTATTTCACAAAATCACAAAGGAACTGCACAGGAACTGAAATGGAAAAAAATTTAACTTCTTAACTAAGACTGGGAGAGGGGAGGCAGAGATGTCAGGAATTCTAAACTAAATAGCCATACTTCAGTTTAGATATGAAATATTTTTCCTCTGAGAAGGTGATCACCCAATGGAATGGACTTTATAGTTGTGCATGACAAAGCAAATTAGTATTTTAAAACTCATGGGATTACTGGAAGACTGGGCAAATAGAAACAGCAGATGAAGGCACATTTCTCAATTGTCCAGACTTTTGCAGAAGGTCCAGATTTTTACCTCGTACTTTGGTCTGTTACTAATAAAATGTATAGTTTTCTGGCAAATCGCCCAGGATTGAAATCACTAAATAACAAATGTTTGAGTTTCAGACTTCATATCCTTCAGAAAAATGCATGCCAATGCAAACCCAGTTATTCTAGCAATTCTCTAGCTTTATAAGAGCAGTATATAAACTATGTCCCCAACTTTTGGGTCATTGCTCCTCATTACTTTTGGCATGGTCCAGAATTCTAGCACTAAGAGGTTGAGAGGTACAGAGGTAGGGTGTTGGCTGTAATATCCAGGTAGAATAGATATACCCGTACTTCTCTTATTCAACGTAAAATGCATTTCTCTGCATATTAAGTTTGAACAAATGCTTCAGCTAACCCATATGTGACTAGATGGTAAGAAGCTGGTATGAAAACTGTTTTGTAGCTTGGACAATGTTCTTCATCTCACATTGCTGCAGTCCTTACACTTGGGTAGTCCGCTGTCCTCGGTCGGCCCGAATATCAAAGTATAAGGCTGACGTCGGTCAAGGCGCATTTGACTGACAGGACGTCAGGGTACAAATGCGCATGACCGACGTCATATCCTCAGTCTTTTTTGCCGCATGGTCCGATGCAGAAGCAGTATTGCAAGTACCGGTTGGCGTTCTGAAATTTTTCGATTTCGGAGTTTCAGACCGAGTCAAAGTTGGCTAAGTACCCCGTTGGGGAATATTTTAGTTTTTTCTTGCCTCAGTGGTTTACCGGATGTCAGAAAAAGTGAATAATTGTATTTCTTGTGGGAAACAGATACCGCATAGAGACTATCATACTTTGTGTATTCCTTGTTTAGGGCCTGAGCACGGCGTTGTTGGGTGTCGCTCTTGTGCTAGATTCAATAAGCACTATAAAGAGGAGATTAGATTGTGCCAGGTTAGTCTTCGAAGCGGTGCAATTATAAAATGCCGTCGGATGCTCCGGCCGCTTCTTCGAGGAAGCGCAAGGACAACGCAGTTAAGCCTAGGCTAGAAGACCCTTCCGTACCAGACGCTGGGGTTCTTTAGAGGTGTCGGTGGAGCGGTGGTTCCACCGGAGGTTTCTTTGGATCCCAGGGAGAGACTTTGTTATTGCAGGATGTGGCCTCTCAGGAGGCAGGTCAGGGTGATGGGGCTTCTCAGGTTACTATACTCCCCTCCTGCCTAGGGTGGTTAGGCCCTCTCCTTCTGTTTCCAAGGCTTCTCCCAGAGGCAGGCCAGGTTTAGCTTCAGTTGGTGTCACCCCTAGTTCTTCAGGAACTGTGCCCAAGAAGCATATGCTTAAAATGGCAGAAGATTTGATTACTTTGATTAGGGTTCTTTGCCCCTCCTGATAAGAGACCTAGGGTGGAGCCTGAGCTAGGAGTTTTGAGCAGGCTTCGGATGTTTCAGAGTCTTGACTGAAGACTTGCAGGAGTACTCTCCTTATTCTGATTCTGATGTGGATGATTCTACTCCTTCTGCTTCTCCTCCTGAGGATTTTTCTTTTCAGAAACTCTTCATTCCATGAGGGAGCATTTTAAGTGGGAAGGTCAGGACTTCTCTGATTCTAGGAAAAGGCTTAGGGAATTTTGTTTTACCCCAGCATAGGCCTTTGGCTATACCTCCTGTTTTGGATGTAGTGGAAGATGTTTTTACAGAGGCTTCTCTTAATCCTGATTCTCTGCCTCCTGCTCCTGTTAAACCGGATAGGTATTACAGGGTGCCTGAAGCTCATAAGTATCTTTTAAGAGTCCTAGGGCAGACCCAGAAACTGTTAGCCAGGGGCCTAAAGGTGTTAAGGCTTCTGTTGTCAAGAATCCGGTTCCTGCAGATAAAGAGGCCAGGGCCTTGGATAGATGGGGAAAGAAAGTTTATACTTCTTCCACTCTAGCTGTGAGGGCTTTGAATTGCCAGTTTCACATGTTGAAATATCAAAACTATCTCCTTTCACAATTGAAGTCTAAGGTTGATGCTCTGGCGGAAGGTATTGATTGTAAAGAGTTACAAGATTTAGTACATGTTTCTGAACAGGTGGGTAAGCATTCTTTGCAATGTGGTTTTGATGCTGTACAGGCCTCGTCTATGGTGGCTGCCACTGGGTCAGTTCTTCGTAGGCACGCCTGGCTGAGGGATTAAAATTTATCTGACCATGTTAAAACAAGGATTTTAGATGCTCCTTTACAATCTGATGTGCTGTTTGGTTCTCCTGTTGAGGCAGTTTTAAAGAAAATGGAAGACAAGGCTAAGTCTATGCAGACTGTTAAAGATTTTTTGCAGGTTCAGCCTCCAAAGTTTAGTAGAAATTGGCCTACTAAGGGGTGGACGTATCCTTCTTATGATTCCCAGTCTAGGGGTAGATCTAGACGTGGCAGGGGCAGAGCTCAGGGCTCTTTCAGGCCTAGAACAGGGAGTTCTCCTGCACAGTCTTCGGTGAGGGCAGGGGTCAGTCCTTTAGTAAACAGACCCAATGACCTACCTTTTCAGCTGCCAGAGCCTTCTCGTCTGGCAGCACCTTTGGGAGGAAGGTTGGCACTTTTCAAAGAAAATTGAGTTTAATTACCCAAGACAGATGGGTATTGGATATATACACCACGGTTACAGGTTTTATTTCCATACCTTGCCTCCTTTCAAAGGCATGCCAGACGTTCCTCCTCAGCAAAGAATAGAGGCTCACAAGCAAATTTCTCTGTTACTCCAAATAGGGGCCATACAGCGGTCCCTATGCCAGAAGTGGGCCTAGGATTTTATTCTCGCCTGTTCCTAGTACCAAAGAAGGGGAACACGTGGAGACCAATTTTGGATTTATCTATCCTCAACACTTATCTGGACATTCCCAAGTTCAAAATGTTGACGTTACAACAGCTTTTACCTCTGCTGGGCAAAGATCATTGGATGGTAACTTTGGATCTCAAGGAGGCTTACCTTCATGTTCCTATCAGACTAAGTTGCAGGAAGTATCTGCGTTTTCGAGCTGGGACTTCTCACTATCAGTTCTCTGCATTGCCCTTTGGCTTATCTACTGCGCCCAGAGTGTTCACGAAAGTTCTGGCTCCAGTGATAGCTTTCTTCAGGCTAAAGGAATACAGATCTATCCTTATTTGGACGATTGCCTGATTCTGGCTCAAGGAAGGGACGAGCTTCTTCATCATTTGGAATATGTGATAGCAGTGCTAACATGCCTGGGGTATTCTGTGAACGAAATAAAGTCCAGTCTAGTACCCTCTCAGGACATGTGCTTTCTGGGTGTAAGACTGAATACAGCATCCCAGATGGCCTTTTTGACCCCGGACAAACAAAAGAATCTTTCCCTTTACTTCCATCAACTATCTCATCAGTCCGGCTGACTGCAAGGACAGTCCTTCAAGCCTTAGGGTTCATGGCATCTTGTATTCTGGTGCTTCCCAATGCCAAACTGCATATGAGGAAGCTGCAATGGTATCTCAAAAATGTATGGACACAGCACTGCCAGGATCTGGACACTGTCATTCAATTAATACCTTGCATTCAAAAGGAATTTTTGTGGTGGGCTCAGGAATGTCACCTAAACAAGGGACTCTCTGTGACCCGGCCAGAGGCGAGTCAGATTTTAACGACAGATGCCTCAAACAAAGCTTGGGGAGCTCATCTAAATGGAAAGTGGATACAAGACAAGTGGCCTGCCAGACTACAACATCTACATATCAACTTGAAGGAGATGTTAGCAGTCCAGTTTGCATTAATAGCTTTCAAGGATTTACTTCTTCCAGGGCAGGTGTTGATTCTAACAGACAACACTACTGTCATGTGGTACATCAACAAGCAAGGGGAACACATTCTTATCCTCTATGCAGGCAAGCAATGATTTTGTGGGAGACTGCTCTCAGTTTACAGCTCAATCTTCAGGCAAGGTTTCTGCCGGGAGCACAGAACTCCTTAGCAGATGTGTTGAGCAGACGAATTATGGATCCCCACGAGTGGAAATTGGATCCTCATGTATTTCAGAAATTGACAGTGTCATGGGGAACTCCAGACATAGATCTGTTCGCTTCTCCACTAAACCATCAGCTGCCAAAGTTTTGCACGAAAAGGTTTCATCCCACAGCTTGGAGAGTGGATGCTCTTTCCTTCAATTGGAGCAATCTTCATGTGTATGCCTTTCCACCTCTGCCTCTCCTCCCAAAGGTACTTCTAAAGGTCAGACAGGACAAGCCAAGGATGATTCTCATAGCTCCAGATTGGCCTCGACAGCACTGGTACCCATTACTGAGAAGTCTGGTACGGAAGCCTCCATGGCCTTTGCCTTCGATTCCACACCTGTTGTCCCAGGAGGACAGTCATTTGCTCAATGTCAAACTTCACTCTCTTCACCTAACAGCCTGGCATATTCTGTTTTGAACCATAGAGGGTCTCAACTTCCACAACAAGTTTTGAATGTGATTTTGGAAGCTAGAAGGCCTAGTACAAGGAAAGTGTACGCAGATAAATGGAAGAGATTTTTATTTTCGAGTGCTGCAAAGGATTTTGATGTTTCTGAGCCTAATTTAAGTGTGGCTCTTCCATATCTTACTGAGTTACTGGACAAAGGTTTGTCCTTCTCTATTAAGGTTCATGCTGCAGCAATTTCAGCTCACTATGACTGTGACCCACCATTGTTTTCTCATCCTTTGTTCAAGCAATTTCTTAGAGGGGCAAAGAATATAAGACCCCCACATAGAGCTCCTACTCCTGCTTGGGATCTCAATTTTGTGTTGGAGAAACTCACTCTACAACCTTTTGAGCCTGCAGCTACTACTGAGTTGAAATATTTATCATGGAAGACTGCCTTTTGTTGGCCATTACCTCTGCAAGAAGGGTTTCTGAATTGCAGGCCCTTATGGCGGTTGAGCCTTTCTTAATTTTCCATAAGGATAGGGTATCTTTACGTACTAATCCTTCCTTTATGCCTAAAGTGGTTTCTAGTGTGGCTTTAAACCAAACTATTCATTTGCCTACTTTTTATGCAAATCCCCAAAATAAAGGGGAAAAGATTTTGCACACTTTAGTTGTACACAGGCAGTTGCGATATTATTTGGACAGAACTAAAGGGTTCAGGCAGTCTCAGCAGTTATTTGTTTCTTTTGCTTTGAGTTCTCAGGGCAAGCCTGTGTCAAAACAAACTATTTCTAAGTGGATTGGGTTTTGCATTGCTTTCTGTTATTCCCATCATGGCAAGGAGATTCCAGCTGGGATTAGGCCTCATTCCACTAGGGCTACTGCCACTTCGACAGCTTTTTTGAGAGGGGTGGCAACCAAGGATATTTTGGAGGCAGCTACTTGGAGTTCAGTGCATACCTTCTCTAGGCATGATCACCTACCACTTTACTCTAAATCCAGGGCTGGTTTTGCCACTGCTGTTTTGCAGGGCATTTTGGCAGCTCCTGCTTCCTTATAGTTTGGCCATCCTCCCTTACCTCTGCTTTGGGATTCTACCCAAGTGTAAGGACTGCAGCAATGTGAGATGAAGAACATAGTACAGTTTTGTACCTACCATAAATGTAGATGTTCGAAGATCCACATTGCTGCAGTCCAATTTACCCTCCCTCCTTCCTCTCTGTAGTTAGAGGTGGTTGTGTGGGTTGGGTTGTAAATATTGTGTATATATTGTACATATAATTAGTGCAAGGGTGGTTGGTTGTTTGCTGTCTTTTGGTTCTGACCTTTATTTTTAGGGTCTTCTGACATCTGGGGCAAGAAAAGACTGGGGATATGACGTCGGTCATGCGCATTTGTACCCTGACGTCCTGATGTCAGTCAAATGCGCCTTGGCCCCCGTCAGCCTTATACTTTGATATTCGACGACCGAGGACAGCGGACTACCCAAGTGTAAGGACTGCAGCAATGTGGATCTTCGAACATCTACATTTATGGTAGGTACAAAACTGTACTTTTCTTTTGTTATCTGTGAGATATTGGTGTAAATGTTGCACAGAGGTGAGGAGAGGAGCCATGCATACTTCTCAGCTGTCCAAATTTTTCCTAAATGTCCAGATCTCTGCCTCTGATTTTTGATCTGTTGGTCATTAATTTTTGTGATTTTTTTTCTGGCAAATCATTGAGGACTTAAACCACTAAATAAGTGGCAATAATGATATCTGTAATGATTCCCAAAGCCGAGGAAGGGAGGTGGCAGTCAAGAAATGTTTGGGCTGGCTAGTAGGCCTTGCAAGACTGATGTAGCAAGTCCTGCCCTGAATTTGGAAAAGATAGGCAGGTGGTAATGCTTAGTGAAGGTGTGTACAGAACTCCAGGTAGCTTCCAGTATATCCCTGGCAGGGACTCCCCTGAGAAATCCTGTAGAGGTAATTGTAGCCCTAGTGGAATGTGATCTAACCCCCTGAGGAGTTGGTTTTCCATGGTGCTTGTAGCAGAACTGGATGCAGTGTGCGATCCATTTGGAAATGGTTTGTTTTGAAATGGACTTGAAATGTTGGCATTGTTTAACTGGATATTTTTGACAATATTTCTGCCTTTTTAACTTCTAACTGTTGTAACCAGAGGGGTGGTTAGGTGAGAGAACCTGAATTAATACTTTTAAATAGATCAGCCAGATAAGTTTGATATTTCTGCCTGTCTTATTATTATTATTATTCTGATTATACTCAGTAGTTGCCTGAGAGAGATGGTCATCATTAGGTGACTACTGGCAGCATGGAGCTACCATATTTTTTGTGCATTCTCCTGGCTTGGTCAGTCATGTGTGGAATTTAGGTGGGAGGAAGGGCTCAGTAATATCTAAGTGTTATACTATTTGACTGAATGACTCAGGTCTTCTCCTTACTGATGGTACTGAGTCTGTGTTACAACTGTAGAATGTAATATGATGAATGCCTACTCAGGTTATGTGTAGCAATTATCACTTGTGTCTCAGCTTGCATACCTTTGCAGTAATGAAAGGAAGGTCATTAGCAATACATGCAATTACAGTATAGCAGCAAGTCATTATCACTTTTCTGGGAAAAGTCTCAGCTGATGTCACTGTTTTTCACATAAGTAGAAGTAGTTATCATCTTGTTAAATGTACAAGCCAGGTTGTGTTTTTTCTCTGGTTGGAGTCATTGCAAACAACACCCCTCATTCTTCATTAACTGCCTATCCTCCTAAACCCCTGATTTTTTTTTTCTTCCTGTGTGTATGTGTGTGTATATATGTGTATATATGTATATGTATATATATATATATATATATATATATATATATATATATATATATATATATATATATATATATATGTATATATATATGTATGTATATATATATGTATGTATATGTATATGTATATATATGTATATATGTATATATATATATATATATGTATATATATATATGTGTATATATATATATATATATATATATGTATATATATATATATATATATATATATATATATGTATATATATATATATATATATATGTATGTATATATATATATATATATGTATGTATATATATATATATATATATATATATATATATATATATATATATATATATATATATATATATATATATATATATATGTATATATATATATATATATATATATGTATATATATATATATATGTATATATATATGTATATATGTATATATATATGTATATATGTATGTATATATGTATATATGTATATATATGTATATATATATGTATATATGTATATATATATGTATATATGTATATATATGTATATATATATGTATATATATATGTATATATATATATATGTATATATATATATATATATATATATATATATATATATATGTATATATATATGTATATATATATATATATGTATATATATATATATATATATGTATATATATATATGTATATATATATATATATATATGTATATATATGTATATATATATATATATATGTATATGTATATATATATGTATGTATATATGTATGTATTGAGATCCTTCTCCTCCTGACTGGTTATGCCAGTACTGAGTTGAGAGAGCTTAGCCTCCAGTTTGGCTATATGGTTGCATCTCTCATGTGTTGGAATTTGTTGGGAGGAGGAGAGAGGGTTGTCTGTACATGAGGCAGTTGTAACATTGCCTCAAGATTCCCATATTCACCAGCTGGACCGGAGAGGAGATTGACAACTGGCCTTTGGACATGCTAGAATAATATTGGAAATTCCTTTATAATTGAAAACAAGGGCCAATGGGGAGCGAGGGTGTAGTGCTTTTAATTTTTAGTGCTGACTTATAATTGCTTTAGTGAGCAAGTGCAATGTGTTACAGGTAACTTAAATGCAAAAACGACAAACAGTAACTTTCTTTCGAGCGAAGCAAGGAAATAAGCACAGTAAGCAATGCAGATATCACTAGGGATCCACAGAAGCGCTGAGAAGCTGCATTTTAGGTGGAATTAGCGTTCCAGGGAAATAACAAGCATACAAACAAAGCTAGATTCAGCAGGCCTGGATCTAGTCTATGCTACAGCAAACAAGGTGTACCAATTTCAGTAAGATACAGTTCAAATATTCAGGCACTATAAACCTTTAACCAGAAATTCCCATCTCAGAAGGGCAGAGTCCAGCCTCTCCTCCCACAAGAGTGCAGACCACGAACCTTCTTAATGTAAAATAACTGGCCTGAAGCCCAAGTGCTTAAACCAGAGCTAATACACTTTAAGAATAACAGACACTGAGCTCTCAATCAGCAGTTCCCAACTTAGAAGGATGAAAGCTACCTGTCCTGCCACCACAGTGCATGCCACAAACCTTCCTAATGTAGAACAACTGGTCTGAAGCCCAAGTGCTTAATCCAAAAGACTTAGAATGATAGCTACACTTTAACCAAGTTACTACCAAGCAGTAATAAATACAACTGAATACTTTAAATAATGCTTGGATTAGTGCTCAAGTTATACAAACAAAGCTAGATTCAGCAGGCCTGGACCTAGTCTATGCTACAGAAAACAAGGTGTACCAATTTCAGTAAGAAGAAATTCAGATATGCATGCACTATAAGCCTTCAACCAGAAATTCCCAGCTCAGAAGGGCAGAGTCCAGCCTCTCCTCCCACAAGAGTGCAGACCACAAAACCCTCTTAATGTAAAATAACTGGCCTGAAAGCCCAAGTGCTTAAACCAGAATTAATATACTTTTAGAATAACAGACACTGAGCCCTCAATCAGCAGTTCCCAACTTAGAAGGATGTAAGCTACCTGTTCTGCCACTACAGTGCAGACCACAAACCCTCTCAATGTAAAACAACTGATCTGAAGCCCAAGTGTTTAAACTAAAAGGCTTAGAATGAGTTACACCAAGCAGTAATAAATACAATTGAGTGTTTAAGATGACGCAAAAGCAAAATAAAGTAGGAAGAAACAAGTACAGTGAAAGCAGATTTTTTTTTTTTTTTTTTTTTTTTTTTTAGAAAAGTAGCAAAAGCAGTAGTAAATACAATTCTCATGCAGTGCAAGCTGGCACACTTGAATATGTAGCAATATTAGTCCACACACAGTTTGAAAAAATGTAATTAAATTAAAAAGGAATAAAAGCAAGTGCAGAAAGGGTTTATTAGGTAGAATGCGGTAAAGAGATGTCCTGGGGGAGTGTCTTAGATTAAATCTACAGTGGGGCAGGCACTGCAAAAGCCACCAAATTTAAACTACAACCAAGAATAGGGAGGGGGGGTGAGGGAACAGTTTCAACACAGATGTAAGGAATGTGCAAATTATATAAAAATATATAAACTGTTTTCTATAGATTTGCAGAGCAGTAAGACACAGATATCAAGCAGACAATTTAGCTCTATAATACAGAATAACACAGAAAATATACTCCGCTCTATAAACTTGATAGTTCTGTAAGGCTGTCTCTCAAACTAAGGTTCCAGTTTGAATACAGGTTGTAATTTGTTACAGCTTTGTCTGGTTTCTCATGAGAAAAGCTTACATCTGGTCGTTTGAGCGATGTTTGCTATATGGTATAAAAAGAGAGGTTTTGGGGCAGCCGAACAGAAGTCTCACCTGTGAATGGACATCGCATAGGATTTTATCAATCTGTCCGGCTGTCTTGGGACTTCCCAGTCTGAAGAGACACGAATGAAGTTGAATCAGCGTGATTGGTGATTTATCATTTCCTTATCTATTGTATTACTAGAGCTGTGTTTTAAATGCTAAATTAGTGTATTAGAAGTTATGTATTTTAAATGCTAAGGTAGTACATTATTACAGCTGTATTTCAAGTGCTGTATTGGTGTGTATGTGACTTTATTTTAAGCATATTTTAATCCAAAAGAACAGTATTTTAGCAATACAGTGAGTGATGTGACGGATCCTGCCTCCTGACAAGCATCTGACTCTGAACTTTTCCAACCTGGTGAGGGGGACATCTGTGCATCTCACTATTGAGTCGCCTATGACTAGGACATTAGGTTTACAATTTATCTAATTTCTGTGAAGAGTATGTCATACTGTTATACGTTTATATTCCTCTTAAGGTGTTTGGGCTTTTAGCAGAGGGATTTATTACAGAAAATCTGTTTAATTCCTTTTTCTGTTTTACTTTCTGAAAGAAGTGAGACTGGGGCACGTTTGTACATGGTTCTCTTCACATGTGAAATACCATATGCTCTAAAGTCTGAAATAATCAGATTAACCTTTTTTTCAGTGCACAAGATGTTGTGAAAATGGATGTACAACCCAAGCGTATTGCAACAGGTCCTGGAGGATACACAGTAGTTGTATGCATAGGACAGGTAATCATTCTGATTTGCTGGGTTATGTGGAGTATGTTTACTATATTGAATTGATTGGAGTTGAACTAATTTATCCTACACATCTAAATTTAGAAGAGTTTTGTTTTGACTGCGTTATATTTAATAAGTATTGCAAGTGTAACATTTTGCAAAACGTATTGAAAAAAGTGGTATATGGGATGGAGAATGCAGGTTTATATAACTAATGTGTTTGAGAAGGTTAAGGAAGGCATGAATTGTGTTGCTGGATGCAGAAAGGTCTTTGCTCTCCTGCAGGTGAGATCATCTCAGTGTAGCAGCCCAAATGCAGAACCTAGGTGAGTAAATTTGTTAGATGCTAAATAAATGTGTGTTTGACAGTAACTTCAGTCATTCTGATTATGGAGAAGTGTTTAATTTGTAGATTTAGTATTGTGACAGGTGAGACTGATACCTGAAGAGGTGTTGGAAATGCTAAAGATATGCAGTTGACACAGATTATTTGAAAAATTCAGCAGAATATGGTCATTGAATTTTAGAAAAGGCATGGTGGCAGTAGAGTAGTAAAGTTTAAATGCAAAAGTATAAAATCTTGGATCTTCTAATTTCAGATTAGGAGGATGAGGACATTGGGGTGCTGCTGACATTCACTGATGTACCAAAGTCCTAGCTCTTCCCTTTAATCCTACAGTATCCCTGATTTCCCTTTCTACTCCAAATCTGAACACATTCTGCAGACTTTGGAAAAAGGAATGATTTCATCCATGGGATCATCCAGGTGAGACCACTGAACTTGTAGTGCCCACTGCAGAAGTGCTGTGTAGAGCCTTGCAAATGGAACGAAGTTTGGGATGGGCACAGTGCAGTTAATCCTTGGGAGATTGGATATGCTCCATAGATAGACCTCCAGGATAGGGACTACATGTACCCGATTTGAGTGGAGGATGTCCCCTTTGCCCCCTCCTTTACCCCAGTTATGTACCATGGGATCTCCTGCCAAGGATAGCCCAATGTCTGGCCAGTATTATAAAGCCTTTAGCTTTTGTATGCACCCTCCACCAAGAAAACGTATAAAGGCAAATGGAAGAAATTATCTCCATATGTTTATCAACGTGGTTTATATCACTTAGCCCCAATTCCTTATGCTATTTTCTTTTATTTGGTAGAAGTTCTTGCATTCCAACTGTGACAGTTCACTTGGCAGCTGTTTCCCACTTTCCTAAAGGATTTTTTTCTACTTTCATGCATGGGAGAAAAATTGCAGCAAAACTTTAAGGTGGTACATTCCTGCTGAGACGTCTGTTTCAGGATTACACAACTATTTTGGAAAAGCTCACTTGATTTCCATTTGATCTGGCTGCCAAGTGTGACCTCTGATACTGTTTCTGGAAAAACCCTTTTCTAGTGGCAATTACATTAACAAGGAGCACAATCCTCAGCAGATGTGGTGGGATTTTACACAGGATATGTGGTGGGATTTTACACAGGATGTTTTTTAAGACATTTATATCTCTGAAACTGCCTTGTTTTCCTACTATTGCTGCTTTTCCCCTTAAAAGACATAGAAAGGAATCTGAGGATGAGATGGAGCAGATTCAGATGGGGATGATTCTTTAGCTCCTCCTTAAATTCATTCTCCTGTCATGCTTCAGATGAAGATACTTTTATCTTTGATTCCCCTATGAAGGAACTTTCTTTTGGAGACAGCACTGTCAAGATGATGCAGCGTTTCCAGTAGGAAAGTTGTCAGTTGTATGATGTCCTGAACAAATGTTATGCACTACTAGAAGTGGAAGTGCCTAAGCCCTCAGACATCCCTCCTGCTTTAGAAACATTGTCCAATACCTTCTGTCATTACTCTTTTTCCACTGGGAAGGCTTCTGTGTTCCTATATTCATGTAATGTTTTGCCTACAAATAAATATAGTAGAATCATTAATAGTTAAGGCAAAGTGTATATTTCTGCCCCTTAGCTTTTAGACCTATAAATTACCAAACCTATGTGGTTAGGTACCTTCTGTCTCTTCTGAGTAACTTGGGTAAGGTGCTTTCTGACATTGATTCAGAAGCTAGATCTTGCATTTTCTTTGCCTATCCACCCAAGAGGCACAATTAAGTATTAAGTGTAGTTAATGCTGCAGGTGCCTCTTCTAGGGCTGTATCTACTGGTTAGTGTCTTTATAGGTTTTTATGATGTAGACTTCTGGCTTTACCTGAGGTTGTCAAGGCTACGTTGCTGCACTATCCTTTGGATCAACAGCATCTATTTCAATCTGCAACTGGAGAACTTTTTAGATACTCGCAGGAGAAAGATAGTCATAGACTTCTGTCTAAATTTCAGATAAATTATCCTTGTAATGCTGTTTCTTTTCTGAGTAGGGATCTAAAATGTTCTCCCAAGGGTAAGACTCCATGGCATTAATATTTCCTGTGGTTCCTTTTGCCAGAACCCATATGAGGAAGATGCAATGGTAGCTGATGTCGTCTTGGACTTCAGTTGTCACATGTTAACCTTAAATTCCTTTTCTGGTCTTCATCAAGAAAGCTTTCTTGGTAGGAATAACAGGATGTTCTTCGTTCCACATTGCTGCAGTCCTTACTATTGGGTAGTCCGCTGTCCAGTCGGCCCGAATACCAGAGTATATGGCTGACGTCGGTCAGGGCGCATTAGACTGACGTCAGTACGTCAGGGTACTAATGCGCATGACCGACGTCATATCCTCAGTCTTTTTTGCCGCATGGTCCGATGCAGAAGCAGTTTTGCGAGTGCAGGTTGGCGTTCTGAAATATTTCCGAAACCGAAGTTTCAGACCGAATCAGAGTTGGCTAAGTACCCGTTGGGAACATTTTGGTTTTTCTTGCCTCAGTATTTAACGGATGTCAGAAAAAGTGAATAACTGTATTTCTTGTGAAACACATACCTCATAGGGATTACCATACCTTGTGTATACCTTGTTTAGGGCCTGAGCACGACGTTGTTGGATGCCGCTCTTGTGCTAGGTTTAACAAACGCACTATTAAGAGGAGGTTAGACTGTGCCAGGTTAGTGTTTGGGAAGCGTTGCAATTATAAAATGCCGTCGGATGCTCCGGCCGCTTATCAAGAAGCGTAAGGACAAAACAGTGAAGCCTAGGGTTGATGAACCGGCAGTCCCGGACGCCGGTTCTTTAGAAGGCTCAGTGGAGCCAGAGGTTTTGCCAGGAGTTTCTATGGAGTCTCAGGCAGAATCTTTACTGTTACAGGATGTGCCTTCTCAGGAGGTAGGCCAGGCTGAGGGGGCTTCTCAGGTAACTGTTCTTCCCTCTCTTCCCAAGGTAGTTAGAGCCTCTCCTTCTGTTGCCAAAACTTCTTTGAGAGGTAGGCCAAGTTCAGCTTCAGTGGGGGCTTCTCCTAGCATTTCGGGTTCTGTACCTAAGAAACATATGCTTAAAATGGCAGAAGATTTGATTACTATGATTAGAGGTTCTATGCCCCTCCTGATAAGAGGCCTAGGGTGGAACCGAGTTTGATAGTTTTGAACAGTGTTCAGAGGCTTCTGAGTCTTCTCGCGGAAGATTTGCAGGAGTATCCTCCTTATTCTGATTCTGATGTGGATGATTCCACTCCTACAGCTTCTCCTCCTGAGGATTTCTCATTTTCAGAGACTCTGCATTCCATGAGGGAGCACTTTAAATGGGAAGGCCAGGATTACTCTGATTCTAGGAAAAGGCTTAGGGAATTCTTGTTTTTACCCCACCATAGGCCCTTAGCTATACCTCCTGTGTTGAATGTGGTGGAAGATGTTTTGCAGAGGCTTCCTGAACCCTGACTCTTTGCCTCCTGCTCCTGTTAAACCTGATAGGTACTATAGGGTGCCCGAAGCTCATAAGTATTTGTTTAAGAGTCCTAGGGCGGACCCAGAAACTGTTTCTCAGGGGCCTAAAGGTGTTAAGGCCTCTGTGGTTAAAAATCCTGTTCCCACTGATAAAGAGGCAAGGGCTTTGGATAGGTGGGGAAAGAAAGTGTATACTTCTTCCACTCTAGCCATGAGGCGTTGAATTGTCAGTTTCACATGCTAAAATATCAAAATTATCTCCTTTCACAATTGAAGTCTAAGGTGGATGCTTTGGCGGAAGGTATTGAGTGTAAAGAGTTGCTGGATTTGGTTCATGTGTCTGAACAAGTGGGTAAGCATTCTTTGCAATGTGGTTTTGATGCTGTACAGGCCTCCTCGAGGGTGGCTGCCACTAGTTCTGTTCTTCGCAGGCATGCCTGGTTGAGGGATCAGAATTTAGCTGAGCATGTTAAGACAAGGATTTTGGATGCTCCTTTACAGTCTGATGTGTTGTTTGGTTCGCCTGTGGAAGCAGTTTTAAAGAAAATGGAGGACAAAGCTAAGTCTATGCAAACTGTTAAAGATTTTTGCAGGTGCAGCCACGAAGTTTAGTAGAAATTGGCCTGCTAAGGGGTGGACATATCCTGCTTATGATTCCCAGTCTAGGGGTAGGTCTAGACGTGGTAGGGGCAGAGCTCAAGGTTCTTTTAGGCCTAGAACAGGAGTTCACCTGCTCAGACTTCTGGTGAGGGCAGGGGTCAGTCCTTTCGTAAACAGACACAATGACCTGCCTTTTCAGCTGCCAGTAGATTCTCGTCTGGCAGCTCCTTTGGGAGGAAGACTGTCTCTTTTCAAAGAAAATTGGGATTTAATTACTCAAGACAGATGGGTGTTGGATATCATTCACCACGGTTACAGGTTTTATTTCCATACATTGCCCCCTTTCAAAGGTATGCCAGACGTTCCTCCTCCACAAAGAAAAGAGGCTCACAAGCAAATTTCTCAGTTACTCCAGATGGGGGCCATTCAGCCAGTCCCTGTATCAGAAAGGGGCCTAGGATTTTATTCTCGCCTGTTCCTAGTACCAAAGAAGGGGAACACGTGGAGACCAATTTTGGATTTATCTCTCCTCAACACTTATCTGGACATTCCCAAGTTCAAGATGTTGACGTTACAACAGCTTTTACCTCTGCTGGGCAAAGATCACTGGATGGTAACTTTAGATCTCAAGGAAGCTTACCTTCATGTGCCTATAAGGCTAAGTTGCAGGAAGTATCTGCGGTTTCGAGCTGGAAATTCTCATTATCAGTTCTCTGCATTGCCCTTTGGCTTATCTACTGCGCCCAGAGTATTCACAAAGGTTCTGGCTCCAGTGATAGCTTACTTCAGGCTACAAGGAATTCAAATCTATCCTTACTTGGACGACTGCCTGATTCTGGCTCAAGAAAAGGAAGACCTTCTACAGCATCTGGAATTTGTTATAGCAGTGCTAAGATGCCTAGGGTATTCTGTGAACGAAATAAAGTCCAGTCTAGTACCCTCTCAAGACATGTGCTTTCTGGGTGTGAGACTGAATACAGCAGCCCAGATGGCCTTTTTAACCCCGGACAAACAAAAGGGTCTATCACTTTACTTCCATCAACTATCTCATCAGTCCGTGCTGACTGCAAGGACAGTCCTTCAAGCATTAGGGTTCATGGCATCTTGTATTCTGGTGCTTCCCAATGCCAAACTGCATATGAGGAAGCTACAATGGTATCTCAAAATGTATGGACACAGCACTGCCAGGATTTGGACACTGTCATACAAATAATACCTTGCCTTCAAAAAGAATTTTTGTGGTGGGCTCAGGAATGTCACCTAAACAAGGGACTCTCTGTGACCCGGCCAGAGGCGAGTCAGATTTTAACGACAGATGCCTCGGACATTGCTTGGCGAGCTCATCTAAATGGAAAGTGGATACAAGACAAGTGGCCTGCCAGACTACAGCATCTACATATCAACATGAAGGAGATGTTAGCAGTCCAGTTTGCATTAATGGCTTTCAAGGAGTTACTTCTTCCAGGGCAGGTGTTGATTCTAACAGACAACACAACTGTCATGTGGTACATCAACAAGCAAGGGGAACACATTCTTATCCTCTATGCAGGCAAGCAATGATTTTATGGGAGACTGCGCTAAGCTTGCAACTAACTCTTCAGGCAAGGTTTCTGCCAGGAGCACAGAACTCCTTAGCAGATGTGTTAAGCGGACAAATCATGGATCCCCACGAGTGGAAACTGGATCTTCATGTATTTCAGAAATTGACAGTGTCATGGGGAACTCCAGACATAGATCTGTTCGCTTCTCCACTAAACCACCAGCTGCCAAAGTTTTGCACAAAGGGGTTTCATCACACAGCTTGGAAAGTGGATGCTCTGTCTTTCAGTTGGAAAAACCTTCATGTGTATGCCTTTCCACCTCTGCCTCTTCTTCCAAAGGTGCTATTAAAAGTCAGACAAGACAACCCAAGGATGATTTTGATAGCTCCAGATTGGCCTCGACAACACTGGTACCCACTACTAAGGAGTCTGGTAAGGAAGCCTCCATGGCCTTTACCTTTGATTCCTCATCTGTTATCTCAGAAGGACGGTCATCTGCTCAATGTCAAGCTTCACTCTCTTCATCTAACAGCCTGGCATATTCTGTGTTGAAACACAGCAGGTCTCAACTTCCTCAACAAGTTTTAAATGTGATTATGGAAGCTAGAAGACCTAGTACAAGGAAAGTGTACGCAGAAAAATGGAAGAGATTTTTATTTTGGAGTACAGCAAAGAATTTGGAGATTTCTGAGCCTAATTTGAGTGTGGCTCTTCAATATCTTACTGAGTTATTGGACAAAGGTTTGTCCTTCTCTTCCATTAAGATTCATGCTGCAGCAATTTCAGCTCACTATGATTGTGACCCACCATTGTTTTCGCATCCTTTGTTCAAGCAGTTTCTTAGAGGGGCAAAGAATATAAGACCCCCACGTAGAGCTCCTACTCCTGCTTGGGATCTCAATTTTGTGTTGGAAAAACTTACTCTACAACCTTTTGAGCCTCGGCTACTGCTGAATTGAAATACTTGTCATGGAAGACTGCTTTTCTGTTGGCTATTACTTCTGCAAGAAGGGTGTCTGAGTTGCAGGCCCTTATGGCAGTAGAGCCCTTTTGATTTTCCATAAGGATAGGGTATCATTACGTACTAATCCTTCCTTTATGCCTAAGGTGGTTTCTAGTGTGGCTTTAAACCAAACTATTCATTTGCCTACTTTTTATGCAGACCCCCAAAATAAAGGGGAAAAGATTTTGCACACTTTAGATGTACACAGGCAATTGCGTTATTATTTAAGCAGGACTAAGGATTTTAGGCAGTCTCAGCAGTTGTTTGTTTCTTTTGCTTTGAGTTCGCAGGGCAAGCCTGTGTCAAAACAAACTATTTCTAGGTGGATTGGGTTTGCATTGCATTTTGTTATTCCCATCATGGCAAGGAGATTCCAGCTGGGATTAGGCCTCATTCCACTAGGGCTACTGCCACTTCAACAGCATTTCTAAGGGGGGTGGCAACTAAGGATATTTTGGAGGCTGCTACTTGGAGTTCAGTGCATACTTTCTCTAAGCATTATCACCTTCCTATCTACTGTAAGTCTAGGGCTGGTTTTGCCACAGCTGTTTTGCAAGGCATGTTGTCAGCTCCTACTTCTTTATGATTTGCCAGCCTCCCTTACCTCTGCTTTGGGATTCTACCCAATAGTAAGGACTGCAGCAATGTGGAACGAAGAACATAGTACAGTTTTGTACCTACCATAAATGTAGATGTTCGAGGATCCACATTGCTGCAGTCCAATTTACCCTCCCTCCTTCCCCTCTGTGTTTAGTGGTGGTTGTGTAGGTGAGGTTATATGTTGATATTTTTATATATATTTTGTATATATTGTACATATTTTGGTGCAGGTATTTTGGGCCTTGTCTTTTTAGGGTCTTCTGACATCTGGGGCAAGAAAAGACTGAGGATATGACGTCGGTCATGCGCATTAGTACCCTGACGTACTGGCGTCAGTCTAATGCGCCCTGACCGACGTCAGCCATATACTCTGGTATTCGGGCCGACTGGACAGCGGACTACCCAATAGTAAGGACTGCAGCAATGTGGATCCTCGAACATCTACATTTATGGTAGGTACAAAACTGTACTTTTCACTCACTCTAGGAATGTCTTCTGTCATCACCCCCACACACACACACACACACACACACACACACACACACACACACACACACACACCTTGTGAAATTTTGTTCCGATATCTGATCTGATATGGAGACCTTATTCCAAGGACATCCGAGTTCAGTGGATTTGGTCCAGCTAGGAAAGAGACCAGATAAATATAAAGAAGATGAAGGTACTTATTTTAGCTCTTCAGTCTCTGTATGTCCTCTGAACTCTGGGTCCTCTTTGGGTCTTCACAGAACACCACAGTTATGTGGTACATCAAGCAGGGGGCACCAGGTCTCATCACCTGTGCAGATTGGCTTTGATTGTCTGTCGAATTGTATTTCAGAACCTTGTTCCCTAGTGTGTGTATATACCCTTAAGGG
Source organism: Protopterus annectens (assembly GCF_019279795.1). Lineage (NCBI taxonomy): Eukaryota > Metazoa > Chordata > Ceratodontiformes > Protopteridae > Protopterus > Protopterus annectens. The sequence continues at coordinate 1,007,924,613 of NC_056729.1, forward strand.
GAAACACAGTAGCAGACCTTGTAGATACTTGTGAATGGATGATAAATGGAGAAGTCTTTCTGCACATTGTCCTTTATTGTGGTTGTCCAAAGATCTTTTTTTGCTTCCACTCAAAACAGATAGCTGAGGCTATTTGTTCAGCAGTACCTTGCCCCCCAGGCATGGAGAATGGACACCATATCCATTCTGTAAACAAAAAAGGAGGTTCCCTTATGCTTTTCCCTCTGATTTATTTGATTTCAAAAGTCCTTTTGACTATCAAAAAGGGGAAACCAAAAATTTGGTGACAACCTTTTGTCCCAGCAGCATTGGTTCCCCTTTCTATTTCATCTGGATAGGGGCAATCTCCACAATTTACCTCATATGATGGAATTTATAAAACAAAAACTCCTTGTTCACCTAAGCCTACAGATTTTGAGTCCGACTCTCTTGGTGATGAAAATTAATTTTGTTAAGGCAGTAATTTCCTGAGCACATGCTTAATGTTTTACAAGAGGCTAGAAAATCTTGTCTCCAAATGAGGAGTATTCTGTTTGGTGCTGTAGACAGAATCAGGAGTCTTACCAGATGGGTGTTCCTAATATTCTGATTTCTTTGACTTAATTGCGCAATACTGAGCTGACATTTTCTTCTATAAAACGTAATCTGTCAGCCATTTATGCTGGTCTCCCTCTGGACCCACCATTGTCTTTATTTGAGGTAAAATAGTTTTTGAAAAGCATCCGTCATGCAAGACCACCAAGAGTGATTATCCCTCCTTCTTGGTATTTGAACTTTATTCTGGAAAAGCTTACATTACTTCATTTTGAACCCACTGTCTCTGCTTCTTTAACATTTTGTACTTAGAAAATTGTGCTGCTAGTGGCTTTGATTTGTGCTAACCTGGTTTCTTAGTTGCAAGCTTTGATTGCTATTTCAGCATTGTTCATATTTCTTAAAGATAATCTGTACTAATCTTTTTGTGCCAAAAGTGGTTAATGAGTTAGCTTTGAGTCAGAAAATTAACTCGCTTACCCTTTTTCCTTCTCAGAACTTGGGAGAAAGGATCCTACATTCTTTGGCTGCTCATAGGCAGCTCCGGTTTTGCTTAGACAAAACCAAGTCCTTTAGAAAGTCTGATCATCTTTCTCTTTCCAGGACAAAAATTTGGGTGCTCCTGTTTCCAAAGAAACTCTCCATAAGCAGCTTCTGTTGCCAGTTGAGGCCCATTCCACAAGAGTTTTTGCTTCTTCAGGGGCTTTCTTCAAAGGTTTAGATTCAGAACTGTTAAAGCAGCTGCTTTTTTTTCCACATTTTCACAAAACATTACAATATTGATTTTTTTCTAAGAATAGAGCAGGATTTGTTCCTTCAGTTTTGCTAGGTCTTTTGGACCATAACCCAGGTCAGGGTTTCTCTTCCTGTCTTAGACAGATTTGGGAATCTCCCATAGGTTATTAATAGTGAGGCAGTGTTCATGAAAGGGCGAGTACAGTTGTGTAAGAATATCTGGCAGATTGTTGTTGCAGTATTACATCCCTCCCTCCTTTTCTATTTATTTCTCTGTTTTTGTTTGGATGAGGTAGATTCTTTTGTTTCCCACATCTTTTTTACTTGCACATGTATAGTTGCTTGCCTCTACTTCTGTTTCAGCTATTTAGGGCAAGAAAGTCATACAAGGTATTTTGCATCCATACTTCCTTTATGCACCTCATCCTCCACTGGGCTGAGATCCTACACTGGCCGTATGGCATTAGGGGAGTGTGCCCAAGTCTTGAATGCTGGCTGGACATATGGCTGCTGTTGCCAGGATATCCCATAGGTTATTAATATTACAACAGTCATCAGTCAGACAGCTACTGTTATGGTAAGTTTTTGCATAACTGTACTAAATTTATTTATGGGGGAGTGTACTTGGGGCTCATCAGCCTGTTGGTAACACATTTTACTTTGAGGGGTTAACAGACCTGGCCCATTTTGAACCAGCTATGTCATCTTGCCTTCAGTACCAGTCTTGTAAGATGCTGTTTTGGTGACTCTCACCTCTGCCAGAAGGATTTATGAACTCCAACCCTTGATGTGCAAGGAACCACCTGATGTTAATCTTCATTCATTCCTTACTGATGGGGATGTTGGTTCCATCCTCTGAACAGTCGGCCTTATAACAAGCTCATGCCAGCCAAAAAACTCTCGAGCTAAGCTTTACCCATAGTGCCCCTCTCCTTGTTGCCTCACATCTCATTTGTCATGTAGCAAGCCAGCTGAGTACTTAAAAAAATTATTATTCTAAAACCTTTTTCTACAGATTTTCTCTTTTTTTTTACTTTGATAATCCCCTTCTATTAGTCGCTAAACTTTTACCCCATATTAAGTGTTTTCTCCTGCTTTCCTAGACCAACTTGGTAATCTCGAGTACCATCGTTGGTGCAGGTCTCCCCTCTCTCTCTACTTTGTTTCTCCTTTCCTCTTGAGGTAATCTTAATACCATTGTTTGTATCCCTCCCCCTTTTCTATATAACAAAAAAAAAAAAAAAAAGCTTCCCTATCTTTATCTTGTGTAGAGTTTCTAAGCTGTATTGTTTTTTTGTTTGACAGTTATTCACTACCAGTTGTTCCTGCCATGTCTAAAAAGAAAGGGACAACCGGTTTCAAGCAATGCGACCAATGCGGTCAAAATGCCTAATTCTGACACTCATCTTGTGTTTACTGCGTGAGTATTCCACACCTCTCTATTTAACCACTTTGCGAAATTTTTAAAGGGTTCAGTTCTCGTACCATAAATGAGAGAAAGAACAAACTAATTCTAAAAGGCCTTCTAAGAACTCCTTTTTCAGAGGCTATTTCTAGGTCGGAGGGCCCCCCCCCCTGAGAAACTGCGTAAGAAAAGAAGTCACTCAGTCTCTTCTTCACCTCATTCTAGTGACAATCTACTGAACCAAAACTGAAAATATGTAAATTGGCACCAACGATTTCGGTTCTGGGGTTTCAACCACCCTCTATGGTGTCGACCTCTGGTCCAAGACCACTATCATCTACTTTGGTGCAGTCTTCAGTGACACTGCCTCTGGCACTAGCCACGATACCAATAATGTCCACTGCACCGACTATGGCTTCAACTAGTGCTTCAGCCCCATCCTTTTCAGCACCAACAATAGTACATCCAACACCGATCACCTCACCCCTCGCTGTACATCTTACTGGTCCTGTGACCACAATGCAGATAGAATAAACTGCACCTCTGACCCAGTACTCCCCCATGGTGGCTCCTTTCCTTGGGCAGCAGTATAGCCCTTTTTTGGAATGGCCTGATTCTCTGTCTGGGATATCTACCCGATCCTCCAGGAGCTTCTCGGAATTGGACATGGTGTGACTTGTAGATCAGCTGCTGACGGCCAGAGGGATTTCAATACCTTCCAGGACTCCCTTCCCAACCAGAGTTGAGAATTTTTCTCTATGGACTCCTGCATATTCTCCTCCTTAGACCTCATTGCAGGTATCAAAGCACCCAGCACCGATGCCTATTCAGATTCCCCACTTCTTTGGTTCCACGGGTGGACCTCGCCATGGTTTTGGAGGTGACCCTTTGGTCATCTGCTCACTCTGAGTGAGCCATCCTCGGGATTGTGACTGGGCTGCCTGCACCGTGACCCCTAGTGTGGTGCAGATTTTTTTTTTTTATGGCAGTGTACCATGGTTCCGGGAGTCTTTGCAGTACCAAGTCCTTTTCAGGCTCCTTCCTTGTTAGTGGGCTCGTCAGAGCAGGGTGTAACCCCAGTTCCGAGGTTCTTTCTTGGTTCTGGGCTCCCACTCTTTCAGGTGGGTCAGCTTTCCAAGAGATGGAGAGGGCCCTTGCCTCTGTAGGCAAACCATCGGTGTCTGGATACCAGATATGTCCTCCCTCTGAACCACAGCTGACTCAGGCCACTACATTGGGACATCGAGCACAAGAGCCTCAAGATAACCTAACGTAGGGTGCTCTCTCTTAGTCCTCATCATAAGTCCCCACTGTAGAGGTACCACGTAAGAGATCATGCAAGAGAAAGCACATGGACTCCCTCGAAGAGTCCCTCACTGAAGATATGGACTACGATGAAGGGGGAGGGTCCACATGGTCACCCCTTGAGGATGTCTCCTTTGGAGACTTACTGGAAATTTGAAAGCAGCAGGGAGACTGGAAGCCCACCAACCCTTCCTCTTAAGAGTCTGTATTCTTGCAGGCTTTTCATGCTTGACCCTCTACTTCTTGGGTGACCTGGCCTGCAGATGAACTAGTCCAACTCTTCGTGCAGCATGCATGGAAGAGTCCTGATACTGTTGAACCAATCCTCCAGAGACCAGACAAAATTTTGTCCCTGCCTGAAGAAAGTCCACACTGGTCCAGCAGCCTACCGGTAGACGCTATGATGGTGGTGGTGGCGGTGGCCACTAGGAAAGCACTCGCCAAGGAGAGCCAAACTGTCCACACCCCCAAACAGAGTCTTGTGTGATGGACAGGTTACCAAAGCAAGTGTTTGCCTCATCGACTTTTGCCATTTGGTCCATTAATTACTTGGCAGACTTTACTAGACTTCAGAGACACCTAATCTCGGAACTCTCTGAAACCTTAGCAGGAGCAATTTCTGACAAGATAAGTGAAAGTTGCCTTGCAGCTTGTGACCCTGGAATCTATATCCAACTCGCCTGTTAGCATC